>NC_056748.1:305758000-306058000 GCF_019279795.1 Protopterus annectens
TAAAATACTTTCAGAATTATCTTCTGGTGTTCTAACTGATATATTGATGAATGGGAAAAAAAACATTTTTAAGTACCCTTCAATAATTATTGAGCAGTTACTGCACTGACTGAGTGGCAATCACTATTTTTATGTGGAGGGGACTTCTCCGAAGTTATACATTTTTCAGTTCCATTTATTATTGTGATCAGACCAAACTTTTTCACGAATATAAAATTCCTATTTCATCTAATTTATACCCTTATCTATGCTTGCAAATTGGTTAAACAAAGTTTCTTGTATTACCACAGAGAGGAGAGCGCTTGATCCATAACAGCCTTCCAGTTCTACACAGTTGGTATTCCTACTTCCACATTTTCTCCACCTCCTTCAAGCTGCAAAAGGCATCTGGATTAGCCATTCCCTTAAATTCACCCCATTATCTTTGTAGATAGCTGTTGAAGCAAGCCGTTTATTACCCTAAATCATTACTGTATTTTCTTACATATATAATAGACACCGTTATACAGAATCCCACAGCTACAGAAGTATATCAATTAACACTATAACATCTGTATTTTTATATGACATTACACGTCCACTTACTTATGCAGCGTAGGGAATCAGCCCATCTCATCATGGCTATCAACTCATTCAGCTTTTCGTACCTCAAGACTAGTCCAGCCCTCTACCCTTCTGTATGTATTCCTCCATCTACTACATTCAGTGAACTTTCCTTTCACGTGTTTCATATTTCAGTCTTAACTATTTTGCTATTCTCTACCCATTTCCTACCACCTAACTTTTAATCTTTCCTTCCAGCATCCTTCAATGACCTTCAGTCATTTAACCCTCGCATTCCAGTCCTATTAATCTAGCCTATCAAACCTGCCCTCTTAACTAGCCTAATCTCTCTTCTTCTCCATCTCTTTGCAACCTTCTTTTTAAGCCACACAGCCAGACCAGGAATAACTCGCTTTACTGTTTACAACTCCATATATGGTCCTTGTGTTTAATATACATATCATCCTATGATTCTTCCAAAAATCATGTAATTTCTTCCACTCCCTTCACCACCATACAATATCACTATCTCTCTCTTTCTTGATATATATATATATATATATATATATATATATATATATATATATATATATATGGGTCTACCTGACAACGCCGAAAGCTGACAACGCCGATGATGAAAACACCGACACCAGAAGATCGAAAACTGAGATGATCGACGGATGAAAACCCCGACGCTGAGAACACCGACATGTGAAAAGGCTGTGTAAGTATGCGGTAGTGACGGACGTTAGGGTTAGAGTGCGAGTAAGGTAAGTGTGCGATATTGACGGACTCTAGGGATAGGGGTGGGTTAAGTGAGTTAGGGTTAGGGTGCGGGTTAGGTGAGTGTGCGATAGTGACAGTCTTTAGGGTTAGAGGCGGGTTAAGTGAGTTAGGGTCAGGGCGCGGGTTAGGTGAGTGTGCGATAGTGACAGTCTTTAGGGTTAGGGGTGGGTTAAGTGAGTTAGGGTTAGGGTGCGGGTTAGGTGAGTGTGCGATAGTGACAGTCTTTAGGGTTAGGGGCGGGTTAAGGGAGTTAGGGTTAGGGCGCGGGTTAGGTGAGTGTGCGATAGTGACAGTCTTTAGGGTTAGGGGCGGGTTAAGTGAGTTAGGGTTAGGGCATGGGTTAGGTGAGTGTGCGATAGTGACGGACCTTAGGGTTAGGGTTTGGGTTAAGGTTATAGATAGTTGTGTATGTAAGGTTTAGTGTGGGTTTGTAAGGAATTTGGTGTGCTTGTGTTGTGTGTGTGCTTTTTGGACAGGGGATTTGTTTTGTTTGTTGATTGTCAAGATCGTGGTGTGTCGGGCATGTGAGGTTTCGTGTTTGTGAACTTTCTGTTATGTGGTGTCGGTGATTTCGTTGTCAGTGTTGTAGTGCGTGGCTGTTTTCAGGTAGACCCATATATATATATATATATATATATATATATATATATATATATATATATATATATATATATGGATTCACTTCAGAATCTCGAAATACTGAAATCTCAAATTTCAGTATCTCGAGCCCAAGAAGTGGAATCAACAAAACAACGAAATTCAAAACCTCGAATACCAGAAGTTTTGAATTTTGTGGTTTTACTACACACACACACACACACACACACACACAATCACTCTACTACATGAAAGAAGGGGGACAAGCTCCCCTGTGCCCCCCACACCCCCTACTTAAATATTCTCACTCCGAGGTCGCACTACATACAAACACGCACAAAACACCACCACACAAGCTACTTTCTCTTCACACACACATCACAGCAACAAAACACACTGACACACACCACTCAAACCCCTTACCATACACTCACACACACACACACACACACACACACACACACACACACACACACTTACCTGAATACATGACCATAGGTATTTGAGGTTTTAAATTTCGCGCTTCTAAACTTTTGCTATTATGTGGATTTGGCTTCTTAGGCTCAAAATACTGAAATTCGAGATTTCAGTATTTCGAGCTTCTGAACGGAACCCATATATATATATATATATATATATATATATATATATATATATATATATATATATATGAGTCTAGTGACATTAATCTAAACTTCTTAAGCTCAGCATGAAAAAGGTCAACAAAAAGGTCTAAATCCAATAATAGTGACAGAATCGATAGTACCCCAGTGAGTGGTATATGACTTTTTTCCACCATAGTATGACCTTGGAGTTGGTATATTTAAGTAGCAGGGGGTTTGGGGGCGTGGGTGAATTGCCCTTTGCACAAACATTGTTTTTTGATGCATTTAGTTTCTTGGTTTAGACCTTTTTTGTGAGCCATTTTCATAGTATCATAATATCATAGTAGAATACTAGGCTATCACTCCAAAGGGCCTTTTTAAGCCTAGTCTTACTTCCCAATAAAATTTGTCAGGTATTGGATCCCAAGGGTTTTGTGGGGGTATATGTATACATGGGCATGGGAGCACATGCATTTACAAGCATCCTGTCTCTGATCGAGACACAGGTGCCATACCTGAAGTGTAATTATGGTTCCCCATCCACTGATCCAAACAATCCAAACTTTGCTTGAATAAGTGCAGGCCTAAACTCTGCTTCATAAGGATGGGAAGCCTGTTCAAGAGAAGGTGGAGCCTCTAAGACACATACCTGTCCCTCCAGCATGTCCTATTTATGTCACAGGCAAGGTTTAGGTCCCTGAATCTGGTGTTCCTGATGCTGTTTGTTTTACAGATGTGCAACAGGTCCATTAGGCTGGATTGGAGGATGCTTTGTAGGCCAGGCATAGGTCACCTCTCATCAGCCTGGAAGACAACAAATATACGAACAAGGCTTTGTTCTCCACACCATGTTTTTTTTTTTTTTTGTGGAATTTCTGAAGATGCTCCAGTTGTTGTATATGCCTGGCCAGGTACATACCATAGGGGACATTGTACTCAATGACTGTTCTTATGAGAGCAGAGCACAACTGATCAATGACATGTTTGGATCTAGATACCCCTGCTTATAAGATGTGCAGCACATAATGATTTCCTCACTACAGTAGATGTATGATGGTCAAATGCCAAATCACTATCTAAATGCATTCCCAAATCGCTGACTGTAGAGCCTATTCTTTAGGGGGTGTACTATCAATGTAGTTGTTTTCTGGTATAGCCATCTTTCTAAAAAAATACTGTAATGCACGTTTTGGCATTGAGTTTTAGACCATGACTCTGGCACCAGTTATTAGACTGGGTCAGGCCTTCCTGAAGGATATTTCTGTCTTGGGGGGATTCAGTGACTTCACTCAATTTGCAATCATCTGTAGACTTGGTCAGCCAGAGGCTCCTGATATTAGCTTTGACCTCAGAGAAGTAAATGCCAAACACAAGCAGCCCCAACACTTTGCCTAGAGGCACACCACTGGTAACCAGCCTTTTTTTGTTGAGAAACACTGCCCTATTCTAACTTCTGGGGTCCTGTCTGTAAGTCAGCTGGCTATCCAGCAGGTGAAGTAGGGGTTTGTATCTAGTGTAGTGAGCTTTTCTACAATGATCAAATGGAGTATTTTGTCAAATGCCTTGGCCAAGTTGAGGTAGGCAGTGTGCATCCTTTTGCCCTCATCCATTGTTTTGGTGACCTTCTCGAAGAAGTTCACCAGACTGAGTAGGTAAGAACTGCCCTTGACAGACCCGAACTGATTTGGTTTCAATGCTCATAGCTTACCTATGTTAGCATTTTGGATATCCATGATTATTCTGTTCATAACTTTGTATTTCAGGCTACTCAGGCTTATGTATCAATACTTCCCTAGGTCTTTTGATGGTCATCCCTTGTGTAGTGGGATAATCATTGCAGTATTCTATGCATTTGGCATAAAGCCTGTTTGGAAACTACTGTTAAATAGAAATTCTGGTGACCCCTGTAGTTCATGTTTCATGCTATTAAGGAGGCATCCTTGGAAATTATCAGGACCCATTACTGCACTATTCTTGGCCTTGGAGGACACCATGAGTACTTCCTCTCTAATGATAGTTGGAGGAGTTACTGATGTGGATATTTCTTGAGGGGCATCTAGTGGAGGAGGGGGAAAACTGGAGCTAAATTTGTTGGCCAGAAGGTTTGCTGTATGTTTTGGCTCCATTTGAGTGGCACTATTTATAGTTAATTCAGTACATTGCCATGTATTGCCTTTGAGGTTACAGACATAGGTGAAGGAAGTTAGTGATTGTCCTTGGTTTGGGAGGCTACTTTTGTCTCAAATTGGGATTTGGTAGACTTGATTATACCCCTCAGTTGCTTGTTTAGGTTGATGAGTGATTTTGTACTTGGTGTGTATGTGTGTGTGTGTGTGTGTATATATATATATATATATATATATATATATATATATATATATATATATTTAGTACTTAAATTAATAAGCACCTATCCAGGCATGTCTAAGGGTCAGCTCCCAGTATTTTCCCCTGTCCACCTGATGAATATGGTAATTTTGGGGCAATGTAGCAACTGCCTCTCTTCCCACCACCCAACACTACAAACTGTGAGAGATGGACTTATATAGCCAAACTAGAAGCCAATCTCTCTTCGGCGAAGACTGTACTAGACAGTCAAGAGGAGAAGGTAAACACCTGCACCATACCACACTCAACAAATAATCCATCAAAAGCTACACCATCTAAACCCACACATAGTAACACAAAACACACACCTACATTTGCGGAGGGTCTCAATAAAAATCTGCCCAAACAACAAAGACCTCTAAAGTTGAAACGCAAGCAACCACCACCCCCAACACTACCCAAATGACACATAGCTCACAAAATCAGTGTGCCACTCAACCTCAGCCCATAAAGCAAAACAACATACCTAACACACTAGTCATAGGTGACTCTATAGTCAGGCACACTGATGTCCCACTCACCAGGCTAAACAAGAAGAAAGTTACTGTCAGCTACCTGTCGGGTGCCAGGATCCACCACATAACGAAAGCACTCAGGTCACTCCACAGCAACTACAAATATGACTCTGTCATTGTCCATGTTGGTGTGAATGACCTGAGATGTACCTCCCTGAACTACATGAAAAGAGACATTGAGGAGCTCTCGGATCATGTAGCCCAGGCAGGTATGACCCTAGCCCTGAGTAGCATCCTACCATTGCCCTGAATGATACCACAATACAAGGACAAAATGACTGACTTCAACGTTTGGCTAAGCTTCTTGTATCATTCTAAGGGTATCTAGTGTCTGTCTGCCTGGGACGATATGATCAACAGACCACAATGCTTTGCCAGAGATGGCTTGCACCTGTCGCCCCTGGAATTCCAGATACTGGCTAAGGCTCTTGCCACCCCTATAGTGCCTTTTTTAGGCATGGTTCAAATGACAAACTTACCACCATAGCAGGTATAAGCAAGCAAAATCTGAGGGTAATGCTACTCAATTTTAGAAGTCTAAACCTCAAAATGCAGTCACTCAAGGTACTCCTTAAAATGGAGAACATCGACATTTGTGCAGTGACAGAGACCTGGTTCAAGGCTCCAGAGAGCACCCCTGCATTACCAGGCTATAACTCATACCACACCTTTTGGCCACCTAACCTGGACCGAAACACTAAAGGTGGAGGCGTGTCCATATTCAATAAGGATATCCACACCTCCAGGCTAGTTCAACATAATGCATCTGAAATTATCTAAGTGCAACTAACACTGGGAAAGACTGCAATCCAGGTTGTAGCTTGTTACAGATCCTCTGCCATGCCCCAGGATGCCCACTCCATGTTTCTTGATATACTGGGTAATATTAAGGTACAGCCCAATACCCCAATAATGGGAGATTTCAACTACCCCACCATCAACTGGGAAAACTACTCATGTACTAACTCATTTGCTCAACGTTTCCTGGAATTCATAAATTCCAACACCCTGGATCAGCTTGTCCATAAACCCACCAGGGACAGCAATATCCTGGACCTGGTCATTACCAATATGGGCAACCAATGTTCCACGCCAGAGGGTAAGACTTCCCATACTCTGGAATAAACTACCTATCTATATCAAACAAAGCTTCTCATTAGCACTCTTCAAGAAAAATCTTGATGATTAGATGGGAAATAGGAAATCCACCCCGGGGATCACCTCTGTGGCTCTGCTCGACAGTGGCACAGGAAAATAATTTTCTTGGGTGGCAAAAGCCAGGGTATCTTTTTGGCTGGGCTTGTATAGGCCCCAGGGCTGATAGCCTAGTACCTACCTATGAACCTATGAACCTACAGTCAGATCTGACCACAAGTTAATCACCCTAGACATCAATATCCTGCCCCCACCCCCATTAAGGAAACCACCATAAAAAAACTTCTCCAAAGCCAACTTCATGCTTCTTAAGACAGAAATGGCAAGCATCATGACACCCATACAGACAGAAAAAAGAGGTGCAACTGCTGAATCCTATACAAATGCACTGTATAAGCACATACACGCGTACATGGATCGTGTCATCCCCAACAGAACCAAGATACTATCCTCCAAAAAAAAGAAGTCAATCTGGTGGTCCCCTGCCATAAACAAACTCTGCAACAGAAGGAAGAAGCTGTTCCAAAAAAGAGTAAAATCCCCTGATTGCAGGAACTCCCTGGTCAGCCTCAGTAAGAAGCTGAGATCCCTCATAAAATCCTCCAAAGCTAGTTACAAAAATAAAATTGCCACTGATTCTAAAGACAACCCACAAAACATTCTACAGCTATGTCAAGAATCTCAATGGCGACACTCAGATCTGGTCTGGGCTACAGCACAATGGCACTAGATATACAGAACCAACTGATATTGCTAACATCCTGGCAGAGAGGTTCAGTGCAAACTTCACCCCACAAAGGGCCCATCACTATACCAGAAGAATGCAAAGCCCCTATAATCACGGTTGCACAAGTAAAGACCGCACTCTCCAAAGCCAAGAACACAGCATCCATGGGACCTGACAACATCCCGGGCTGCATTCTGCATGAACTACCGAATGAACTGGCACCCCACCTAAGTACCTGGTTCAATTATAGCCTCACGTCAGGCTTTGTGCCTACTGAATGGTGCACAGGGACAGTTATCCCACTCCACAAAGGGGGCGCCACCATGGACCCTGGGAACTACCGCCCCATTAGCCTTACGAGCCTGGTCTGCAAGGCCATGGAATGTATCATCTTGGAGCTTATAAACAAGGACATAGGTAACCTCCACACTCTGGACCCCACTCAATTTGGGTTTTTAAAAGGTAGGTCATGTCTCCTAAACCTAACTGACTTCTTTGAAGCAGTCAACAGAGCCATGGACGAGGGTAAGGTGGTGCACACAGCCTATCTTGACCTCACCAAGGCTTTCAGCACCACCCCCACTCTGGAATTATAGATAAACTCACTAGACTGGGCATAAATCTCTATGTCACAAGATGGGTGGCCAACTGGCTCACTGACAGAACCCACACCGTGAAAGTAGCTGACTCCAAATCCAACTTCAGACCAATGACAAGTGGAGTACCACAGGGCTCAGTCCTGGGTCCTCTCCTGTTTGGCATCTACTTCTCAGAAGTCCAGGCTAATACAGTAGGTCTTTGGCTAACAAAGTTCGCAGTTGAGTGCAAACTAGGTGCCATAATAGAATTGCCTAATGATGTGGATATTCTACAAAGGGGTCTCACTGAGACATGCTTGGTGTCAAAGTCATGGCCTCAAGCTCAATGCCAAGAAGTGCATTGTCATCCCCTTTGGGAAAAACACTGTACCAATGAACTACCACATAGATGGTAGCCTACTAAACACCAAAAGTGTGATAAGACACCTTGGGACACAGGTGGACAGTAGTCTCTCTTTTGATAATCACATCGCAACAGTTGTCAGGAAATCCTTCTACATGGCACACCTCATCACAAATGGGTTCACCTCTAGAAAAAAAAAGAGGTCATTGTTCCTCTCTACTGATGCCTCATCAGACCCATTATAGAGTACAACACCCTGTTTGGCAACTACCTCGCAAGACATCTACAACAACTAGAAAGGCCACAGAAATACCTCATTAAGAGGATTACCGGCCTGAAACAGATGCCATACACAGACTGTCTCAAAAAACTCCAGCTCTACTCCATCCCTTATCACCTACTTAGAGGCAACCTCTGCCTAACATATAAAGCCATGTCAAACCCAGATCTGTTGGACATGCTACACTTAAAGAAACCCCAATCCCTCCTAGCCACACGATCCAGGAACCTAAACCTTGCCACCACAATAAACAGAGCATGCTGGAGGGATAGATTCCTGTCCCAGAAACTTCCCATGCTCAGGAACAGACTATCCATTCATGTCAACCAAAGCTCCTCATTATCCATCTTTAAGAAAAATTTCGACATTTGGATGGGAACTAGGAAATTCACCCTGGGGATCACTTCTGTGGCTCTGCTAGACAGGGGCACAGGAAAATAACTTTCCTGGATGGCGAAAGCCAGGGAACAGTTTTGGCTAGGCTTATATAGCCCCCAGGGCTGATAGCCTAGTATCTACCTATGAACCTATACATATATATATATATATATATATATATATATATATATATATATATATATATATATATACTCACTTTTGGATCATACACCAATAATGCAATAATGTAGAGTGTAAGCCTTGATTTAGCTCCATTCCCTGAAATACCCTTCCCATTTGTAACATTCTTGACAAACCTCATCTCTTTTTCCTGCTCCCATCTTTTCGTAAGTTTCTCCATCTTATTTTGTTCCAAACCCCTATTTCTATACATCTGGCATATTTTTCCTTTATTATTTTTCAGCCAGTCCTACTTTTTAACAGTTTCCTTAACTTTCATCCCCCTTCAACATTTCTTCTCTCCTGTTAAAACCCATCTAGCGCTCTGAAATGCATCAATCATTCCCCATTATCCAGTCCAACAACTCCTGCAACCAGTTAAAACTTCAAAATACTTTGTTCCACTCCTGCTCACATAAATCTTCCTTATACCTCATTCCTATACTTCTTCACTCCAACAACCAGCTTCCAAATACCTCCCTTTTCTTTCAATTATAACCCTTAACGTTCTCCTCTGTCTTCCTCCATTTTGATCTTCTCTCCCATATACTTAAAGATTATCTGTGATTTTGACCTTTCTACCTGTCTTAATAATCTACCTCCTTACTTCCCCCTTCCTCCTCCTCCTATTGTCTCTGTTGCATACTCATAGCATCCTTTCCCTGAATTCATTGCAACACATTGATAGCTACTGCATATTTTTTTAAAATACAGGACCATGTCCTCCAATATCCCATCATGCTCTTTCCCTTACCACATCTATTTCTCCTACCTCTCCAGACAAATTTGTTACATACATTTTGAATTTCTTCCAGCCATCAATTTCTTGATGATGTAGTAACATGCCAAGACAGATGTCTATATAATAGCAGCACTAGTACTTGTGTCACCTCTGTCTCACCCCCCCAAAAGGTCCTCTTTTCCTCATCCACTTGTCTTCTGCTCATTTAGTAACCCAGTACTCCTCCTCTCCATTTCCCTCACCTATTCTTCCTAGATTTTATTTCCCTATATAGTGCCATATAAAAATCTGTAAACAGCTCTCTTATTTTTATTAGACGTCATCCTAGTTTGATCTCTTGTATTCACCCTTGCAATCCACGTGTTTTTTCTGCTGTCTCAGCCTCTACACTAATGCCTTATCCCTATTTCCCTCTTAGTGCACCTTGCCCCCCTTTCCATCTCCACCTTCAGTTATCCTCCTTTTGTGATATTCTTTCATATTATGTTCCTTCTTCAAAGCCGTAGTTATTCAACCCTGTCCTCATCACCCTTCCCTTTATCTTGCTACATCTGCAGTTTCCTCTGCTCCTCTTTTAACTCTTCCACTCCATTCTTCCTTTTCCTATTCTCTATCTACTTATTCTCCATTATCTCTGCCCTTCATACTGCCTCACCACAGCCCCATTCCCTCTTTCCAACCTTGCCTTGTATGCATCTGTGTATGTTAAAGCTTTTATTCAAAGTACAGTTACTGTCTGCAGGTATGCCCTAGAAAGGCACTGAAACTCAGACAGTGGTGAGCAAGGGTTCACGTGTCAGTGGGTTTTCATCATAAAGCCTATTCTTGGGTGTCAGTGGTGGAGTCTTATACTCAGGACAACAGTTCATATTTCCTGCATGCACTCCTGTTCAAGTTGCTGTTAGTGAGTTGTGTAGTGATCCGTATTTGCTTGCCTTGTTTATACTTTAATCTGTTTAATACCAGTGGTATGATTTGAGAGACCATACCACTGATGGCCATCAGATGTAAAAGCTAATTTAAGACTCTTAGATAAAGATAATTTACTATTGGTGGACTGCGTTGTGCATTCAAGCACCACAACTGCATCGTACATCTTAATTTTTCCAGTTACTGTTGCCTTTCCTGTTCTTCTGTTTCTGCTGTGTAGATGTCACCAGCCATATCTTTTTACTATCTCTCTTATTGTTTTCTCTTGGTTATCTATTCACTCCTCACCTACATCCTCTTTTTCCACCTGACTTTCCCATTATTGTCTCCTTTGGTCAGGATATGTTAATGGAGATCAAACTCTCACTACATTGTTGGGTCCCTTACCACCTTCTCCATTATTTGCTGCTCTTAGAGTCACCTTATTAGATCCCATCAAGATATATATAGGGACACTTCCTTTTGCAGAACAGATTCCTCCTTGTGATATACCATCTGGTGTGAGTTCAATTGGATGGTCTTCTGCTCCCTGATGCCACATATTTCCACTCTTTGCCCTTATTTGACTGATGTAGAGTATCCATCAGACCCAATAATCCTCTTGTCTCACACCATTGGTCTTTCCCATGCATGATGTTTCTCTAAAACGGTATCACTTCTTCCAGAGACCTACAGAATTTCACCCTACATTGTTATTTTATTTTTAAAGTTGCTGGATGTAACAGTTTTACTACTGACCCTACTTGTTTCAGATGCCCTGTCATTGGAGACCGACTGTATTTTTGCTTGTATGTCATGGTGAAAAAATGTACCATAAGTCATGGTCTTTGACTCAGTATAATAACACTTTGTATCAAGTTGCTTGATGTATAGGTTTTTCATTCAGTGACACATGCCTCACTCTTTTTTGGTCTTGTATTATCTGAACCATTCTGTAAGGCCTATGTACTTGGGAATCCGGGCCTCTACTACCATTATTTAGAGAGGCCACCTAATCCTGTATGAATTTCATCATGGCTCTACCTTTTACTCCTTTTAATACTCTAATAATGCATATGCTTCCTCTTTTCAATCTATTTCATGCATCCTCCATTCTCTTAGCTATGGATCCAATAATTGACCATGACTCTCAACTCTTCCCATTGCTGTGTCCTCCAACTCAGCTGCCTTGCCGTCCTGCTGTCCCACTGCCATCTCTAAGCATGCAATGTCTGCTTTTACAGCTTCCACTTCCAGGTATAAGGTCCCCATTTTGAACAAAAATCTTTCAAGCTTAGATATAATTACAAGTTTATCCTTTACTTCAGTCACAGTGTTCCTCAAACTCCAGGCGTGGGTAACCCACACTTCCTGACTACCCACTGTATTATTTTGTAGTTTAATCCTGATTCTCTTCACCTTATTTGTACAACAAAGACTAGAGCTCTCCTCCTAGCCTGCCATCTTGTATTGGCTCCCTGAATGCCCCTGTCTTGTCTTTTAGTTTAACTATTGCATCCACATCACGTTTGTGTCTGGATGTCTTCTGGGAAATTTTTAACACAAATGGAAAAAATAAACTGTATTTTAAATTATGTTTTTTACATTCGTTAATAACATCTAAAACTGGCAGTGTTTATTGAAAGATCATATCTGAGTAATCATGGCCTACAGCCTCATTCAACCTGCTATCATATTTCTAACTGACTACCACAACTATAGTAAACTCCCATTTAGCAGGGACTCAAGCAACTAGCATTTGATTGGCTCGTATGCCAGCATATGAGCCAATCAAAAATCCCAAAGCAGAGACATTTCTTCTCAAAGCGGAAAAGTTCTGCATTGAGTAGAAGTGGCTCCACATTGCGATTTATGATTAGTTCACATGCTGGCATACGAAACAATAAATAATCCCAAAGGAAAGCCTCTTCTGTTCAAAGTGGAACAGCCTGCTGTTCCGCATTGAGTAGAAGTGGCTTCACTTTACCATTTTTGTTTGTGTCATATGCTGGCATATGAGACAATCAAAAATCCCAAAGGGGAGCCTCTTTTGTTCAATGCAGAACAGCCTGCTGTTCCGCATTAAACAGAAGAGGCTCCACTATGCAATTTTTGATTAGCTCGTATGCTGGTATGCGAGCCAGTTAAACATCACAAAGCATATCTCGAGCAACCGACATCTACCAATCCCCATGGGTGCCAGTTAAGTGAGACTTTACTGTACCACAATAATTGTTCTTTCTCATATGTAGACACAAACTGCTGCAAAATCATCCTAGATTTACCGGGTCTGTATCAGTTTGTCGAATGGCTATTCAGCAAATACCTATTCTTCAAGCACCTATTTATCGAAGCCGGTCTTCAGCAAATGGTGGATTTTCACTAGGGCAAACCAGCAGTTGGCCACCATCTGGAATTTGCCCTTTTCCCCACTGTAGTGCAATCTCAGAGTTGGTATATTTAGTTAAGGGGGGTGAGGGATGTAGGCCCCCATCTTGGCAGGTTTTAAATTTTAGGGTATTTTTTGCAGTCACTTGGTTGGACAACCACTTGTTTGCCCTAGTAAAAATACGTTGATTGCTGAAGAGCGGCTTCGATAAATAGGTGTTCGATGAATGGGTATTCTCTAAATAGCCATTCAACGAACTTATATAAACCCAGATTCACAATAGTAACCCTTCAATGCTGGCAGTGGCAACCTAGTTCCCTTCATAATCCCCACTGCTATTTACTCAAATCTGTACACTGCCCCAGAAGCATAGCAAGGGCAGAGTATAGGGAGTAGCTGTCCTGGGTGCATGGGCCAGTTGCCCCCTTGCACCCCTTACTCCAGAAGTTTGATGCTTAATAGCCATCAACTGATTCATTCTTAAAATATTATACAGACTGATCCTTATTGTTGCAAACTCAACTGTTAATTATACATTAGTATAAGCCACAAAGAATAAATTACAATGCTTCATCAAACTGCCATCATTACACTACAGTAAATAAGGGTAGATTGTTTACAGTTTATGCAAGAAATGAGCTACTGTTTAATGTCCTTACTTTAAAGCTCCTTAATACTAAATACTGTCCATTGTTAAAAACCAGGCTCTTTCATAAGGATTGCAATTATACACTTAGAAATGCAGGCAGCACTCAAATATCTAGACCCCATTACAAACTGCAACACTACTGAAAAAAACATTCTCTAAAAATGCAGCTTCCAGATGGAACAACCTCCCAAGAGAAAGTAAGTCACTATTACTAGCTTTAAACTATAACCAAAAAACTACCTGATAAAAGAGCTTGCCTGTAAGTGTTTTACTAAGTAAATGAGCAGAAAATTCACAACTGTTTTATAACAAAAACTGGTACTTGTGTAGATACACAGGAATTCTTCTTTCCTAATGAGTATACTCTTGTAGGAAGTAATGAATGAACCTACCCAGTTAATCAGAAGATACCAGTGACGTGGTACAGTACTTATTTTTTCTTTCGGCTGTTCCCATTAGGGGTCACCACAGTGGATCATCTGTTTCCATTTCTTCCTGTCCTCTGCATCTTGCTCTGTCACATCAATCACCCCATCCATAAACCTTACCTTAGGCCTTCCTCTTTTCCTCATACCTGGCAGCTTCATCCTTAGCATTCTTTTCCCAATATACCCAGCATCCCTCCTCAGCACATGTCCAAACCAATGCAATCTCCCCTCTCTGGCTTTGTATCTAAACCGTCCAACCTGAGCTGATGCTTTAATATATTCATTCCTAATCCTGTCCATCCTTGTCACATGCAGTGCAAGTCTTAACATCTTTAACTCTCAGTACTGTCATTCTGAAATGAATGTCACTGATGCATTTACAGTCATGGCTGAAGCACTTATTGCATGGTATTTAACTGCAGCAAGCCTTTTGTTACTGTAGATTTGTAACAAGTGGTTTGCGACTGATTTATCCAGTTAAGAAAAAAAATTGATGACCACCCCATGATCATGTATAAGATGAGTATTATTAGACACAAAGTGAAAGTGTGTACATTAATATGAGTGGCAATAACACATAATGAACAGGCAGTAATATGTGTTAATGAGAAACGTGTTAATTTTCAGTGTGTTACAACTTTATCTCTCCTTAACACCACAGGTGAACTATTATTTCTATCCAACAGTACTTACTTTCATAGCTAGTGTTCCAGTGATCAGATTTTGCTGATCCCTGGGCTTTGTCTTGGTTCCTGTACTTCTCCATTTTCCTTGTTTGGTCAGGGAGAAGTTTCTTTACTCACCAGTGAGAGTGGGGAGTACTGAGCTGCCTGTTTGTCCTCAGAGGAGTGGTTTAAGGCAGTAACTTGTAGTTTATTGGCCATTTTGGGTCATTTCCTGTCTTTTCCAGCCCCCTGCTATAAAGCACGCTCTGGCGGGCTTTTCCAGCTGTATTGAACTCAGCACAGCTCCTCGTGGTGTCCAGCAGAGTTCCTAGAGCAGCAGAGACCAGAAAAGACAAACTTTCCAGATTTTAAGTATTCTTCTTGGCTTTTTCGACCTTTTGTGACTTTCGACCACTGTTTCTGCTTATTTTATCGAAGTATTACCTTTTTTAACTGTTTTTACAAGCTCAAACTTTTTACTGCACTTGCTAGTTTAAGTTTTGCTTAAAAGTTAAACTACAGGCTAATACACTCAAGTGTACTAGCTTTTGATAGCATTTAGTCGAAAAGTACAGCATTTATTGTGTTTTCTGTCTATCTGTGTAAAAAAACTTGAAAAAAACAAAAAAATATCCTTGTTTTCCATACTTTCCTAGCTAGTGTTCCAGTGATCAGATTTTGCTGATCCCTGGGCTTTGTCTTGGTTCCTGTACTTCTCCATTTTCCTTGTTTGGTCAGGGGGAAGTTTCTTTACTCACCAGTGAGAGTGTGGAGTACTGAGCTGCCTGTTTGTCCTCAGAGGAGTGGTTTAAGTCAGTAACTTGTAGTTCATTGGCCATTTTGGGTCATTTCCTGCCTTTTCCAGCCCCCTGCTATAAAGCACGCTTTAGCGCGGAGTTGCCACAGGAGCACACAAGAGCAGCAGCATCAAGGTTAAACTATTCGGGCTACCTAAAGTCCACTCTTCATTTTTTCCCTTAGAACAGCTCTTCCTAAGCTGTACTGCTAATCGAACCACCCTATTCTATACCTAATAAGTTTAGATCTACTTGATTCCTAAGTGACTATTCTCTATCCAGATAGCCTAGCATTTGCTCCCAAAGTACTCTTTACTCTGATATAGCACTTTTTATTATACATAGCACCCTACCAGCCTAATACCCCTTTTCGATCATCCACATCCCTCAAAGTCTTTTCAAACCCATCTACACAAAGTTTTTAACTTCTCCTTCTAGCATGTCGCGGGGTCAGTTGCTAGTGTCCTCTCCTGCTCAGCTGATGAATCTGGGAATATTGAGGCAATGTTACAATTGCCTCATGTACACAGACAACCCTCTCCTTCTCCCACAAAACACAAACACATGCGAGAGATGCAACTATACAGCCAAACTGGAGGCTGAGCTCTCTCAACATAGGACTGGCAAGACCAGACAGGAGGAGAAGGTAACCACACACACACCACAAACCCAGTCTCACATAGCACTATCACAACTTCATATCATACACATAAACACATAAAGACATACTCGGAGGCTCTGACCAAAAATCTACCAAAACAGCAGAGGCCACCAAAGCAGACACCCAAACAACTGCCACCACAGACCAAGACACATGCAACACATAGACCACAAAGTCAGTGTGCCAAACAGTCACAGCCCTTAAGGCCAAACACAATGCCAGACACTCTTGTCATAGGTGACTCCATAGTCAGACACACTGACGTCCCACTCACCAGATTGAGCAAGGAGAAGGTCACAGTAAGCTGCCTGTCGGGCGCTAGAATCCACCACATAACGCAAGCACTCAGGTCACTCGACAGCAGGTACAAGTATGACTCAGTCATTGTCCATGCTGGTGTGAACGACCTGAGACACACCTCCCTGGACTACATGAAAAGAGACATAGAGGAGCTCTCTGATTATGTAGCCCAGGCAGGTATGACCCTGACCTTGAGCAGTATCCTACCTTCACCAAGAATGATGCCACAATACAGAGACAAGATGATCAGCTTTAATAATTGGCTTAATCTCTGGTGTCATTCAAAGGGGATCCAATGTCTGTCTGCCTGGGATGACATGCTGGACAAGCCACGCTGCGTCACAAGGGACGGCTTGCACCTGTTACCCCTGGGCTTCCGGATATTGGCAAAGGCTCTTGCCACCCCCATAGTGCCTTTTTTAGGCAAGGCTCAAATTCTAAACCTACCACCCTAGAACAAAACAAAGGGAAAAAACTAAGGGTAATGCTGCTCAATGCCAGAAGTCTCAACCTCAAGATGCACGCACTCAAAGCACTTCTCAGTATGGAGAACATCGATGTCTGTGCTGTGACTGAAACCTGGTTCAAGGCTCCTGAGAGCACCCCGTCACTATCAGGTTTTACCTCATATCATGCGTTCCGGCCCCAAAATCCGGACAACACCAAGAAAGGAGGAGGGGTGTCCATATTCATCAAGGACACCCTCACCTCCAGGTTGGTAGCAACGCACGATGCGTCAGAGACCATCCAGGTGCAATTAACCGTAGGCAAGACTGCTCTGCAATTTGTAGCGTGTTACAGGCCATCCTCTCAAACTCAGGAACCTCACACAGCTTTCCTGAAAACTCTGGAGGGGATAAATGTAACCCCAAACACCATCATACTAGGTGATTTCAACTATCCAAATATAGACTGGGATCACTACTCAAGCCCTAACACTCTAGCCCAAAGGTTCCTAGAGTTCATAAACTCAAATGCCATGGAACAACTAGTCACCATGCCCACAAGAGGCGAAAACATACTAGATCTCATCATCACTAACATGGGGTCACAATGTTCAACACCGGAGGTATACCCCTCATTGGTGAGGTCAGATCATAAACTAATCTCACTGGAAGTCCACATCCCCCCACCCCAGATAAAAAAGACCACAGTGAAGAACTTCTCTAAAGCCGACTTCACACTTCTTAGGACTGGTGTGGTCTCTTTCAAGGCCCCCGAACCAGCAGAAACCATCACTAAAGCCGCTGAATCACATACAAATGCCTTCTACCAGCACCTCCAGGACTGCATGGATCAGGCAATCCCAAACAAAACAAAGACTCTTTGTACCAAAGGCAAGCATCCAGTCTGGTGGACCCCAGCCATAAACAAGCTCTACAACAAAAGGAGAAAGCTACTGCAAGATAGAGCAAAATCCCTAAAAGGGAAGACACCCTCGATCATTATAAGTAAAAAACTAAGAGCTCTCATAAAATCATCCAAGGCAAATTTTGAAAGAAAAATCACCAAGGACTCAAAAGACAATCACAAGGCCTTTTTTAGTTATGTTAGAAACCTGGGAGGAAACTCCCAGATATGCTCAGAACTAGTTCAAAATGATGTAAAAATCACTAAAACTACAGACATTGCCAACATACTGGCTGACAGGTTCAGTGCAAATTTCTCCCCCCCCTCCCCCCAAAAGGAGAAATATATATACCAGAGGATTGTAGCCTCCCAAACATCTCAAATGCTCAGGTGAGAACAGCTCTCTCCAAGGCGAAAAACACAGCATCCATGGGACCAGATGGTCTCCCCGGTTGTATGCTCCACGAACTCATTGAGGAATTAAACCCGCAATTAGGGCAGCTGTTTAATCTTAGCCTCACCTCAGGATACGTACCCAAGGAGTGGCGTACGGCAACTGTGGTCCCACTACATAAAGGCGGTGCCTCCACCGACCCTGGAAACTACCGTCCCATCAGCTTGACAAGCCTGGTCTGCAAAGCTATGGAGAGGATCATAATGGAACTCATAAATAAAGACATAGGGGACCTGCAGACATTGGATCAAACCCAATTTGGCTTTGTCAAGGGCAGATCATGCCTCTTAAACTTGGTTGACTTTTTCGAAACAGTCACCAAGGCCATTGATGAGGGCAAGGCAGTCCACACAGCCTACCTTGACCTGGCAAAGGCATTCGACACAATACCCCACTCGGGCATCATAGAAAAACTCACCAGCTTAAATGTAAACCCATACGTCACAAGATGGGTTGCAAACTGGCTAAGTGACAGAACCCACAGGGTCAGAGTTGCTGGCGCCATGTCTGATTCAAGGCCTGTCACAAGCGGTGTCCCACAGGGCTCGGTCCTGGGCCCACTCTTGTTCGGCATCTACTTTTCAGAAGTACAGGCAAGCACAGGAGGATTATGGCTGACAAAGTTTGCAGATGACTGCAAACTGGGCGCCATAGTTGAAAACACATCAGTCACAGATATCCTTCAGAAGGGTCTCATAGAAACGGATAACTGGTGCCAAAGCCATGGCCTAAAGTTAAACTCTAAAAAATGCATAGTCATACCCTTTGGGAAAAACAAGGTTACCCCCAGCTACCATATAGGTGGCAATCCACTAAGCACAGAAGAGGTTATCAGGGATCTGGGGACCCAGGTTTACAGTAACCTTTCATTTGACACCCACGTTGCCAAAGTAGTTAGGAAGACCTTCTACATTGCCCACCTGATCATGAAGGGATTCACATCTAGGTCAAGGGAGGTCATCATTCCCCTGTACTCATCATTCATCAGACCGATGATTGAGTATAACGCCTCATTTGGAATGTATCTGACCCGACACCTGCAGCAATTGGAAAGGCCCCAAAAGTTCCTCACCAAAAGGATAAAGGGTCTCAAAAATATGTCCTATGCTGCCCGACTGAAGGAGCTCCAGCTCTACTCAGTCGCTTACCGCCTGCTCAGAGGTGACCTGTGCCTGACATACAAGGCCATGTCCAACCCGGAATTAATGAACATGCTTCACCTCAAAAAATCTAAATCCATCCGATCTACAAGAGCATGAGACTTGAACCTTGACACGGTCATAAATAGGACGTGCTGGAGGGACAGATTCATCACCCAGAGACTCCCTATGCTGTGGAACAAAATCCCAGTACATGTGAGGCAGAGCACCTCGCTGGCTTTGTTCAAGAGAAATCTTGACCAATGGATGGGAGATTGCAGGTATACCCCAGGGATCACATCAGTGTCACTGCTTGACAGAGGCACAGCTAAATAATGGGCATAGTATCCTTCAAACTAAAGGGGTGGCGAAAGTCACAAAACTCTGGGCTAGGCTTATAAATGCCCTAGGGCAGATAGCCTAGTATGAACCTATGAACCTATGAACCTATGAACTGTACAGAGACACAGCCATTTTGTATTCTGTAAGGAATATATAAAGTAATAAAATAAAATTAAGTGATGGCTAGTGTTTTGCCATCTCTGTCATAAAAGTACTAATATTTTAGGTTCTTAGATTAAGAGTCTGGTTCATCATTTTTATCTTTTTTTTTGCCCCATGCCTTCCACCGATCAAGTCTCCCCCGACTCAGACATGGACATTTATTTTCTAATCCACTGAAAATGCTTGCCCAGTGTTGGGGTGAGAGCTGTCTGAAGGAGGTTATCATTCAGGCAACCATAAGGGTACTTTGTATCCTCAACAGGATGCCACTTGCGATGACATTTTCCATTTGACCTAACCCCATTATTGGGTAGAAGACATGTTACCCCCATCACTGCAGGTGTCCTTAAAGCTTCCACCTTGCATGTGTTCCTGTAAACTTACTGTGAGGACTACCTCTGAGATGCACATGTCCATTGCTCCTCCTCCTCCTAGGGAATACACCAGTCTGTGTCATGCTGTGTCTCATCCCCCCCATGGACTCACCTATCCTCCCTCATGATGGATTGCATGATTAGGACCTTGTTATTAATGTGATAATTTCCAAAAAAATGAAAGCGTATCAGGCTTCAACCAAGAATAAAAACAAAAAGATTTCCAGAAACGCTTAAGGACAAACGCTTAGGAATTATCAAAAATGAAGCTGACCAATGCAATCAAATTACACTTTTATTCGAAAAATTGATTTAGCTCTTTCATCAAGCAAAATGTTGACTTCATCAGAATACTAAATAGATGCCACTGATACATTTTATACCATTTAGATTTGGCTCCAGAAAATCAAAACCAATCAGCAAGCAGCAAATACATGTTTTAAAATTTACAGTAATACTATGTATCATTAAAGTTCATATTACCAAATACTAAACCGTAAACATAATTACTAATGAACATTTCAACTTTTCAATATATCTGTTATATATAAAAACTTATTAAAAACATTTTTACATAAAAACATATATATATATATATATATATATATATATATATATATATATATATATATGTGTGTGTGTATGAAACATGTAAGGACAAGGGGCTTTATAGTTTAGCTAATAAAACTGGCTTAATAGGTACACTGTCATTCAAACTTGGGTAACTAGTAACATCTAAGAGCAATTGCCACTTCACTTCTTTTTCACCTAACAATGTCTTGATGTTCCCACCGCTAGGATTAATGAATACCTGATGTAATATAGCAAACTTATAGTGGTGACGGTCACCTTTATTTTCAATATGTCTATATAGGGCATTATTGGAATGGTTTCTCTTTATACATTGCAAGTGGTCATATATTCTGTTTTTAAACATTCTATCATTTTTTCCTACGTAGAACTCAGGGTACACCATACATTTTGCTAAATATATAATATGCTTAGTGTTGCAATTACCATTTTTAAAACTAATTTTCATCCTGTTGACATTTTCCAAAATAATACTATCTACATCCAATATGTAACTACAATAATTACAACCTCCACACTTTCGTGTGTGTCCCTTCGTATTAGATTCTCTTAAATGTGTATTACATACCTCCAGGTTGTTCTTAATGTTTCTGTCCATCTTGTAAACAAATTTCGGTATATCGTCAATTATTTGAGATATATCGTCATCAGTTTTGAGTATATTCCAATTATCAGATATCAGTTTCTTCACCCTGTCTGCAAGAGGCCATATTTTATTATACAAGTTCTATTGTATTGGGGTACACTATTCACATTTAAATTGGTGTCAAAATGAGGTATTCCTATCCCCAATAAAGGTTTATATTTGTTACCCCACTCTCTAATAACATAATGAGCTACATCTTCTATTAAACCTTTTGGGTAACCTCTCTCCAAAAATAAAGAACTCAAATAATCTATTTCCTGGCCCATATTTGTGTAGCAGGAAGTCATCCTAGCTGGTTGGATACATTATCCCTTAAAGATGTTGTGTTTTAACTGTTTAGGATGGTTACTTCCATATTCTAAATAGCTGTTACTAAAAGTTTCCTTTCTAAACATTTTCAGTGTAAATCCAGTAGAGGTGTTGGATATAAATGTGTCCAAGTATGATGTACCCTCCATCTTAATACTATAGGTAAAGTTTAAATAGGAGCTTGTGCCATTGAGATACTTGATGAATGGTTCTACATTCTCTAGGGGGCCATCCCACAAAATAAATAAGTCATCCAAAAATCTCGTGTATAACCTAATGTACCTGAAATAATCGCTGTTAAAAAGATCACATTCTTCCCAGTCAATTATAACAAGATTGGCATATATTGGGGCACAAGATGCCCCCATGACTACTCCCCTGGTTTGTTTGTAGTACTCACCCTCATAGTAAATAAAGTTGTTGTCCAACACTATAGACATACACTCCACTATAAGGTTTATATGATCCTCTGCTAATTTAGCATATTTTGAAATACTATCATGGAGGCTATCCAAACCTTCAACTCTAGGAATGCACGAAAAAAGGTCCACAACATCAGTGGTTATAAAGGCCAAATCTTCTTTCCATAATTCCATTTTTAATTGGCCTAAAAAGTCCCATGAATCCTTAAGTACATGGGGCACTACATCATAAATATGTTTTAACCATTTATCTATTACTGAACCAATTGGGAAAGTTTTGGACTGACTCCCAGAAATGATAGGTCTGAATGGGGGATTGTTAAGATTTTTATGTATCTTTGGTATACCCACTATAGTAGCTAGTGTTGGAACTTCTACCCTCATATAATTAAACTCATGCTGAGTTAACCTATTATCAAGTAGGTATTCTTCCAGGTACATATCTATTTGTCTATAGGCAATGTTAATTTCATTAAGAGACACAGTCTGATAATTGCCTGAGTGCTGTAAAATATCATACATATTTTTAATGTACTCATAAGTATCATAAATCACAATCCCCCCACCCTTATCTGGTTTCATGATTCTAATGTTACTGTCCAATTTAAGCTGTTTTAATACTTCCATTTCCCCTCCAGTTAAATTGTTTTTAAATTTACTGTTAGAAGTATTCCACATAAGGTTATACACTTCTTTAGATACTACCTTCTCATATGTAGCAATACTAGGATGTGTAGGTGGTACAAATGAACTTTTTTTCATAAGCTTATTAGGTAATGCTGGGATACTTTTGTTCTTGAAAAAAATGGCCAAATTTAATTTTCTAACAAATAACTTAATTTCTGTTAGTGTATCCACTATATCATACTTGGACAAAGGGATAAACTTCATACCCCTCGAAAATAGTTTAATGTGCTCTTTTGGCGTATCA
Source organism: Protopterus annectens (assembly GCF_019279795.1). NCBI lineage: Eukaryota > Metazoa > Chordata > Ceratodontiformes > Protopteridae > Protopterus > Protopterus annectens. The sequence continues at coordinate 305,781,357 of NC_056748.1, forward strand.
TACTTGGATACATTTATATCCAACACCTCTATAGGATTTACATCGAAAATTTTTAGAAAGGAAACTTTTAGTAACAGCTATTTAGAATATGGAAGTAACCATCCTAAAAAGTTAAAATGCAACATCTTTAAGGGACAATGTATCCAAGCAGCTAGGATAACTTCCTGCTACATGGATATGGTCCAGGAAACAGATTATATGAGTTCTTTATTTTTGGAGAGAGGTTACCCAAAAGGTTTAATAGAAGATGTAGCTCATTATGTTATTAGAGAGTGGGGCAACAAATATAAACCTTTATTGGGGATAGGAATACCTCATTTTGACACCAGTTTAAATGTGACTAGTGTACCCCAATACAATAGAGCTTGTTGGACAGAAACATTAAGAACAACCTGGAGGTATGTAATACACATTTAAGAAAATCTAATATGAAGAGACACACACGAAAGTGTGGAGGATGTAATTATTGTAGTTACGTATTGGATGTAGATAGTATTATTTTGGAAAATGTCAACGGGATGAAAATTAGTTTTAAAAATGGTAATTGTAACACAAAGCATATTATATATTTTTAGCAAAATGTATGGTGTGCCCTGAGTTCTATGTAGAAAAAAACAACAGAATGTTTAAAAACAGAATATATGACCATTTGTACTGTATAAGGAGAAAAATTCCAATAATGCCCTATACAGACATATTGCAAATAAAGGTGACCATCACCACTTTAAGTTTGCTATATTAGATCAGGTATTCATTAATCCTAGGGGTGGGAACATCAAGACATTGTTAGGTGAAAAAGAAGTGAAGTGGCAATTGCTCTTAGATGTTACTAGTTACCCAGGTTTGAATGATAGTGTACCTATTAAGCCAATTTATTAGCTAAACTAAAAAGCCCCTTGTCCTTACATGTTTCATACACACATATATATATATATATATATATAAATGTTTTTTTATGTAAAAATGTTTTTAATACGTTTTTATATATAACAGATATATTGAAAGGTTGAAATATTCATTATTAATTATTTTTACGGCTTAGTATTTGGTAATATGAACTTTAATGATACATAGTATTACTTTAAAATTTAAAACATGTATTTGCTGCTTGCTGATTGGTTTTGATTTTTTGGCGCCAAATCTAAATGGTATAAAATGTATCAGTGACATCTATTTAGTATTCTGATGAAGTCAACATTTTGGTTGATGAAAGCGCTAAATCAATTTTTTGAATAAAAGTGTAATTTGATTGCATTGGTCAGCTTTGTTTTTGGTAATTCCTAAGCATTCCTCTTTAAGCGTTTCTGGAAATCTTTTTGTTTTCATTCTTAATGTGATAAGTTGTGAGGAGCCACTCTCCCCAAAGGGGATGATGCATTTTTTGGCATTTAGTTTGAGGCCATGTTTCTGGCACCAGTCATTTGTTTGGGTGAGACCCTCTTGAAGGATGTCCACATCACTAGGGGAATTGATGACAGTGCCCAGTTTGCAATCATCTGTAAACATGATCAGCCATAGCCCACTGGTTTTGGCCTGCACCTCATAAAGGTATATCCCAAACAACAAAGGCCCCAAGACTGATCCCTGGGGTACACAGCTTGTTACAGGTTGACTGCTTGAGGTGGCTTCCCCTATTTTGACTAGGTGGGTTCTATCGGTTAGCCAGTTTGCTACCCATCTGGCAACATATGGATTGATGCCTAATTGAGAGAGTTTATCTATTATATCCGAGTGTGGAATAGTATTGAAGGCTTTAGCCAGATTAAGGTATGCAGTGTGCACCGTCTTCCCCTCGTCTATGCCTTTGGTGACTGTCTCAAAGAAGTCGACCAAATTTAACAGGCATGACCTCCCCTTGACGAAACCAAACTATGTGGGATTGAGTGTTTGGAGGTTGACAATGTCCTTGTTAATGAGGTACATGATAATCCACTCCATGGCCTTCCAGATCAGACTAGTTAGGCTGATGGGTCTATAATATCCTGGATCGGTGGACGCTCCACCTTTGAGCAAAGAGATGATAGTGGCTGTCCTCCAATCGGCTGGGATGAAGCCTGTACTCGGGCTTTGGTTGAATAGGGTGTCTAATGGTGCTGCAAGTTCCTGCCTGAGTTCATGTAGGATGCAGCCTGGTATGTTATGGGGTCCCATGGAGGCTGTATTTTTTTACCTTTGAGAGGGCAGTGATGACTTGCTCCCTAGAGATGGGGAGGAGGGGCAGGAGCTGGTGATGTCCTGATTTACTGACAGAGGGACAGAGAGGTGAAGTTTTCACTGAACCTGTCTGCCAGAAGGTTGGCTATATCTACGGCGTTTGTGTATATAGTGTCCTTGACCACCAGTTCTGAGCAGATCTGAGTGCTTCCCTTGAGATTGTGGACATATGTGAAGAAAGCCTGCATTAAATATCCTTACTTTTTAAATAACCTCATGCCATTTCCATGTGTAATTTAGAGGATTAAAGGGATAAGATTTCCAATCATAACCAGTTTGTTATTTGTTTGAGACAAGGATGACAAGAGTGAAGCTTAAGTGGTGAATCTTGGCAACCATGTTGAGAACATATAACATTTCATGACTTGATCATAATTCTTCATAGTACATAAAGCTTTATCTGTTCCATGAACTACCACTTACAGAATACAAGTGAAGGACAGTGACGTGTTCTAGAGGTTTTGAAAGTCCAGAAAACACTTAGCCCTGTCAAACAAACAGCACCACACCTCTCAGCTTTGTTGTTTAAGAATCTTGGTAAATCCAGAAAAATAATATGGGGAGAAGGGATTAAAATCTGTGACAGTTTTCAAATATTGCCCATTTCCACTTACAATGTGAATAGAGCAGCAGGCTTTGCATAAATATTCATTTTCTGAACAGTAAGAAGTATGAAACTGTAATGTCTGGCATTTTACCTGACTATAATCCTTAGTTTTTTACCAAAAAATCAAATAAGGGACCCAAGAAAAATATGAGATAAACTAAGGGAAAATTGAGAGGCCTGGACAGCCTGTGGAAATGGAGCTGCTTTAACCTCTGCTGCTGATATTCATCAGATTGATCACTGGTGCCAAGGATATAACAGCTGGCCAGCTTCCAAAGCTTCAGGGTACCTTCCAGATGCCCAAACTGTGAGGCATCTCAGGCTTAGCTGACTAAAAGACAAGTTTGGGTGCAAAGCCCTTCAGAGATTTACTGGCACCGAAGAGTACGATCTCTGAGGCTTTTGAGGATCAGTGGTTGGCTTTTGCTTTCCTTTGCTGGGCAGACAAGTTCTCTTTCAGAAAAAAAAACAAAAATCTTCCATTTTCTTAGTTTTGTTGATGGTTTATTACTTTCCTTTTCGAGGAAGTTATTTTAAAGCTACGAGTGTTGCCTTTTAACAGACTGTTTTGAGACTGTAACATACTTTTAAATGGAGAACTCATTTTATTTTTGCCAGTTTAAAAGTGATGTAAAGTAACAGAAAAAGTTTATATGGAGAAATTGTTTATTTTACCTTTTTGGAGGCTGTTGTGGAGTTTTAAAGTGCTTTTACTGTGTTTTTTGTAACAAAATTAACTTTTGTTGATTGTCAGTATTTACTGGCAATTGCTCCTTGTTCTTCTCTGGGAAAGAGACACAATTTTTGACTTGACCATGGAACAGACTACCGGTCCCAAAGTCAGTCCTTGTTCCAGCCACAAAAAGAAAAATTAAGCAAACAACCTTTGACACCACAGCAGGCTAGCAGTTTGCCTCAGTCACTGGTGGGTGACTCTGCTGTGGTCATTTGTTGTATCTCAGAACACTCACCTTTTACCCCAGATCCCACTGGTATAGCACCTTCAGCAACTATGGACCAGAGGTTAGCGCATCCAGCTGTTGGGGCCCCCTCAATGGGCAAGGAAGAGCCACTCTTGTTAATAAGGTAGGTTTCTTTGTTGTGGCCGAATGCTGTGCCCATCCTTGGTGAAGTTCCTGCTCCAGTAGTAAAATGATTGGCCCCATTTTCCTGTCAAAAAGAAATAGAAAATAATTTTCCTTTGGATAGGAATAGCTTATTGGGACTGACCCAGGGTTTAATTCAGGTTATTGATCCTTCTTGTAAAGTATTTTCTGGTAAAAGGCTGCTGAATCTGAGGTGCAGGGACATATACTGTTTTTTTTCTTCAGATTTCTGATTCATAATCAAAGGAGGGCTCAATTTCTAATTCTCCCTGTGGGGGTGTTTCTTTCTCTGGGACTATTGCTAGAATGTGCCAGTGTTTTCAGTGGGAAAACACTGATGTTTCTCTGGCCTTCAAAAATACTGAGTTGTTACAGAAGAATTTTCCAGAACCTACATCCATTCCTCCTGTTCTGTCTTCTTTAGAGGATGTGTGTGTGTGTGTGTGTGTGTGTGTGTGTGTGTGTGTGTGTGTGTGTGTGTGTGTGTGTGTGTGTGTGTGTGTGTGTGTTACTGCTTGCAGTTTTCCTAACAGTCAGCTAGCTGCCCCTAAAAAGGTAGATAGGATGTATAAAGTTCCCTAAGTCTTTTAATTTTTTTATACACTATTGCCAAACCTGACCCAGCATCTATAGCTTTAGACAATCCCACTGCTGCTAAGCACTTCATTAATTTCAGTTCCACTCTTTCTGATAAGGATGGGAAATTATTGATAGGTATACGAAAAAGTGTATACTTCTGCAACTTTGATATTCAGAATCTTGACTTGTCAGTATCGTATGTTTCTTCTCACAAACTGTTAAAGTATGAGGAATGCTTTATCTTCAGTGTCTTCTTGTGAGGAAAATCTGCTTTAAATAACTTGGTTTCTTGTATTGCACAGGCCACTACACTTATTGTTTATGGTGTGTGCATGACTCTGTTGATACTTCTTCCAGGGCTCTGGCTGTAATATTTTTAGGAGGTCTTCACAGAACTTCTTAGATGATGTTAAAAATGTGAATTTAAAATTCTCCCTCGGATAGAGATTTAGTGTTTGACCCTGCTGCTGCAGAGATGATCAAAAAGTGTGATGAATAGGGCAAGCTGATCCAGGGAATCTCTTAAGATTTTTCAGCCTGCCTTTTACAAAATTCCCAAGGGATTTTCTATCTTCTCATCCAGTTTTTCCAAAAAAACATAATAAAATGTTGTAGCAAAATACTGGTAAACAGACATTTAAAAGAAATGACAAGGGGGTGGGGGCGTCCAAAAAGAAGTGTTGAACCTAAAAAAAAAAAAAAAGGGATACTTCAGTAAGTCTGAATAACTATTTGAGGGACTTTTTGACCCTCTTCCATGCTGTTCTTCTCTTTTTCTTCCAGGAAGTCTGAATCTCCATTTTTCCCCTTTGGCAACATATTGTTTCAGACAAATGGGTTCAGAAAATCACTCCTCAAGGTTACAGATGGCGGTGGGAGGAAATTCCTCCTTTCCAGAGGGGTCATTCCTCATCCTCCAGATCAGACTCTTTTGTTTCCACCAGTTCTTCATCATATGCTGTCCCAAGGAGTGATAGAACAAGTTTCTTCTTCCCAGGGGGGAAGGGCTTTTATTCAAGGATGTTCCTAATGTAAAGAAAGAAAATACTTGGAGACCAGTTTTGGATCTTTCTTTTCTAAACCTGGTTGCAATAGTGCCCAAATTCAAAATTATCATCTCACACCCTGCTACCTCTTCTTCCTGTTTCAAGTTTCCTGATAACCCTGGACTTCCCTATTCATCCATACATAAATGTCTCGAGGTTTTTTTGTGTCTGGATCACATTATCAGTCTTCTGTCTTACCCTTTGGACTATCCACTGCAGCAAGAGTGTTCACAAAGTGTCAAGCTCTGGTCATAGCTCATTGCAGACCACAGGGTATTCAAATCTTTCCATAGTTAGACAGCTTGCTTATCTTTGCAGAGTCTTTTTCAAAGTGTCAGGAATCTCTCTGTCTAGGGTGACAGCTCTCTAACACAACCGGGGATTCCAAAAGAACATTCAAAAGTCTTTCTTGATTCCTTCAGGCAGGATCGATCCTGTGATGTCAGCTAGACACCTAGTTCAAACAGCTTTTCTTTCACAAGAAAAAATAGATCTTTATCTACATCTATTTCTCTAAGATATTTCACGCTTCAGTCATTGCAAGGGAATACCTCAGGATTTTGGGTTTCATGGCATTTATGATTCTCATGATAGCCCTGGAAAGTCTCTACATGAGAAAAATACAGTGGTATCCGAAGTCTCTTTGATTCAAGCAGTACCCTTTATATTTTCAAATCCCAGTGCAGGGATTTGTCAGAAGGGAAATCTTTTGGCAGAGACAACAGATATCCTTAAATATAGCTTTCTCCTTCGTCATCCCTGTTCCAAAGCAGTCACTAACCACAGATGCTTCACACTTTGCTTGGGGAGCAGTTTCAGAAGAGATAAAAGCGCAGGGGGTTGGGACACCAAGGACAATGCAAGCACATACATATCAAGGAGATTTCTGCCCTGATCAAGGCACTCAACTCTTTGAATCATCTTTGGTCCCCAGGACTACTTCAAGTGGTTACAGACAATACTAAAATGATGTGGCACATCAACAAGCAAGGGGTGAACCAGGTCTTACTCACTTTGCAGAATAGTCATGCTAGCTTGGGATACAGCTTCACAGCAGAATCTCACCCTACAGGCATCCTACAGTCCATTCATTCCATCAGAGCAAAACTGTGTGGCACACAAAATGAGCAGGACCAGGACAGACCCTTGCAAATGGAAACTTGATCAGGAGGTCTTCCAAAATTCGATCCATTTATGGGGAGTTCCTCAAGCAGACCTCTTTACCTCCTGTCTGAACTTGGCAATATTCTGTTCCAAGACTCCATGCAAGAAGGACTGGAAGACATATGCCTTTTATTTTCCTTGGACAGGAATGTTCCTGTATACTTTTCCACCCTTTCCACTAATATTCAAGGTACTTCTGAAGATTCAGAAGGAATCGCCCAAGATTATTATGGTGACTCCCTTCTGGCGCAGGCAATCATGGTTCTCCCATCTTTTGGAAATGGAGAGGGGCAATTAATACAAGCTTCCTCACAGACTGGATCTACTCACACATCAACAGGGAAGTTTGAAACACCCCAGCATCAATCAACTTCAGTTGACTGCCTGGATGATTGGGTCTTAATTCCTTTTAGGCACATATTTACTACGGACATGCAGCAGGTACTAATGGAGGCAAGAAAGCCTGCTACTAGAAAATCATATATTAGCAAATGGAAAATTTTTCTAGTTGGTGCCAGCAACATAGCCAGTCCCCTTTCAGGGCGAGCTGTTCTCTGATTTTACATAATTTGTGTGAGTTACAATCCTTTGGCCTTTCTTATATCAAGGTTCATTTACCATCCATTTCAGCATGTCTAGTCATGGATTCTCCTCTTCAAATGTGGGCTTATGTCAAAATGTTCTTGAAGGGGGTTTTACCTATGAGACCTCCAGGAAAACTTGTGGCCCCTCCTTGGGAATGTCATTTTGTTTTAGAGAAGCTAACATTTGCTCCATATGAACCCATTAATCTGGATGACTTGAGGTTCTTAAAATGAAAAACAGTTTTACTGATTGGTCTGACCTCTGCAAAAAGGGTATCTAAGTCAACCCTATCTCATTTTCCACAGGGACAGGGTTTTTATTTGGGAACTAATCATTTTATACCTAAAGTGGTATCCAGGTTTTCATGAAGCCAAACTATCCATCTCCCTGTTTTCTTTCCTGAACCTAAAAATGAGGGAGAAAGGATTCTCCATATCTTGGTTATCCACAGACAACTCATATTTTGACAGAAAAATCTTTCAGATCTTTGGAACAATTGTTAATTTCTTGTGAAGGTAAGAAAAAAGCATAACCTGTGTCAAAACATGCTATATTTTCAAGTGGTTGTCTAAGGCTATTACCAAACAAACTATTCAAGGCAGGGTCACAACCCATTCTACCAGGGATTTGGCTACATCTATGGCTTTCTGGAAAGGGATGGATTCTAGAAGTGGACACTATATCATTTGTACATACTTTTACAAAGTAGTATAAGCTTGATTCCTTCTCTAAGTCCAGATTAAGCTTTGCTAGGACCATTCTCCAGAGGGTTCTGGACTCTTCTCCTTCTGCCTCCCAAATGTAGTTAGCTAAGGTAATCTACTCATATAGCTAAGGCTACTGCAGCAGTGATCAATATGATGAACATAGTACAGTTGTGTAAGTTAAATGTACAATAACAGTATATGTTTGAATGATCACTGCTGCACTAGCCACTCAGTTTCTCTATCTCCCTTGTTTTTTTGGTGTATCGTTTTATGCCAGGGTGTGGTCATTTATTTTTTGTTGTTCAAAGCATTGTCCTTTCAGGGCTCAGCTTCACTCTCTGCAGTTACAAGAAAGCTCTGAAGGGCTTCACACCCAAACTTATCTTTTAGTCTGCACAGCTCAAGCTGCCTGACAATTTGGGCATGTGGAAGGTGCCCTGAAGCTTTAGAAGCTGGCCAGCTGTTATATCCTTGGCAGGATATAACCTATATAGCTAAGGTTACTGCAGCAGGGATTATTTGAACATCTGTTGTTAAGGTAAATTTAACTTGTGCAACTGAACTTTCTTTGTAAGCCAGCATTGCCCACTGGTAGTCCCTAGACCAAGACCCAAATGTAATAACACTTGGGGTGGGATTGCTTAACCAAACCCCTAAACATTATCTCTCTCTCTAGTGAAGCTGTTAACAAGTCTATCTTTTTCCTGATATTGGAATGTAATCTTGGCTCTCAGTGTACTAAATTAGTGTTACAATGCTTAAAGAAGACTTGTTCTTTACATACGGAACAAAAAGCTAAACTGTTCTTCTGGTACACTGGTGTACCTCTAACACCACAAACATGACTGTAGCCTTCAGTGATGGTTTTAGTTTCTAGTCCTGTAACAGGTACTTGGATTTGATTTATCTTCTGGTACTGATACTGTAGTGTAGCATGGGGCGGGCTCCTGTATTGCTATCCTTTATATGAGATATTAAACATTGGTCTTACCTGTGTGAGCTGGTGGTGGTTCAAGTGGACAGTTATTTCTTTATAAATACACACATTTGATAACCAGGTGGATGGGATAGTAAACTTACCATTTTCAGCCATGATCCAAATACGATGCATACATCAACATAGCTGTAGTTATAGTGATATTTACATAATAAAATACATTTTTACAATAAGCACATTTTAGCATCTTTATACACAAAAAGTGAACATTGTTTAACTGTTTTTGGAGAAGAGACAGAGAGGGATATGGATAGATTGAGCCAGTGCTGTGGGAATTTAAGGATTTAAGGAGAAGTAAGGGAATTTTTTAAATGTGTTTAAGTTACAGCTGTTTAGAATGGATATTGGGGAAGTATTTCAGGCTATAGGTGCAAGTTTGCTGAACATCCTTTTTGTAGTATAAAGGGTAAAAGGTGGATGCTGTGGAGTAGTGACATGTTGGGCAGTATTTTATAAACCATTCATGGCACTTGTTTGATGTAAGAGGAGAGCTAGAGGTGGGCAGTAGCTGAGAAGAATCAGTTTATAAATTATATTAGAGAATGGGCGATCTGTAGATCACATCCTGATTGGAGAACGAATGTTCTCTAGCAGGGTCTTAATAAACAAATAATACTCACTGAAAAATGATTCTACTACTTTACAGCAACATATAAAAGCGCTGTGGAGTTCAGACAGAAAAAAATAATGTCTGCAATTATTTCACGCTCGCTAAGCAGTGCTTCTGCTGTTTAAAAAGTGTAAAATGTAAAAAAAAAAAAGAAAATTAAAATAAAAAGTATGTGTGTGTTTGTCAGTGTATAAGTGTATGTGTGCATGTAAGTGAAAGCGAGATCGATTAAGCTGTTATTTTACACTCTCTAAGCAGCGCTTTTGCTGTTTAGCGAATGTAAAGTAAAAAAGAAAAGACACCTAAAATAGCAATGTGTGTGTGTATGTGTGGGTATGTCTGTGAGTGAGAGCGTATGTGTGTATGAAAGCAGAAGAGACTGTGCGTTTGTGTGAGAGAGAGAGTGACAGCGATCCCTGACAGCACTAGCAGTTAAGAATGTTGTTGATGTAAACAGTAAGAGGGGCCAGCATTGTCTTGGGGTACAGTGTTCACCTTTATTACCTAATAAATACAGCTGTTTTCAATGATTAAAAGTCTACAAGTCTGATTTGAAAAGATTAAAAATGAAGACTCAGTTAAGCACTTATTAATTAAAATGCAAAAGTATATGATCCAATGTCATACTCCACAAATATTTCCCTTTATTTCAGATTTGTTTCATCCCTAAAGGATCTGGCTCCCTTATGCAGACAGGATTAGAAATCCTTACCTCACTGATTCTTTGACTAATAATACTTCAGCTGTCATAATAAGTGCATAAAGTCAGGAACTACATGTGAATAAGTGAAGTAATATGCTCTTCCTGCACAATAATTCATTTATCATTTCTAAGCATTTTTCTCAATATGCATCATCCTATCCATAGGTTCAGTGTGAGAGTGTATGCATGCATGAAAGCAGAAGAGACTGTGTGTCTATATGTATGTGAGTGCGAAACCAGAAGTGACTGTGTGTGTGTGTGTGTGTGTGTGTGTGTGTGTGTGTGTGTGTGTGTGTGTGTGTGTGTGTGTGTGTGTGTGTGTGTATGAGAGACAGAGACAGATAGAGTGAAAGTGATCCTTGGTAGCAGCAACAGTTAAGGGGTCTGCATACCTCTCAACCTCTTACCTCAACACATCTGGATAAGCATAAAATAAAGGGGTAACAAAAGCTCAAAATAGAAATATATGTTTACATGATCCTATTATAAAATCACAACATTACTTCAACATTAAGATTTGTGTTAGCTTGAATTTTCTGAAGCAGAGGTGTGTGTATGTGTGCCTGCATGAGAGAGATCCACCACTGGCAAAAGTAGTAAAGAGATCTCCATACCTCTCATCCTTTCAGCTAAACAAATATGAATAAATAAAATAAAGGCAGAATAAAATCTCAAAAATAGAAACAGATTTTAATTATTGTTGTTATAAAAGTTGCTTAAATAACAGGATTTATGTTAGAATTAATTTTGTAAATGAAAAGAAAGTCTGAAACTCAAATTTATGTCCTCATTTAGAGACATCAATCTCTAATAAATGGCAACAAACCAAACATTTTAGGAGAAAGGAACAAAAAAATAAATGAAGTAAGTACCTGGACATTTTTTTAAAGTGTTATATTTTGGATGTAAAATGCTTCCTCCAACACCATTAACATATACTACAGCAAGTTTGAAACATTAGGCGGAGGAACTATTTTACATTAAAAAAAAAAAACAATATATAGTACTTAAAAAATAAGTAAGTAAAACACAAAAATTTTATAGAAAGCCCATTCTCTAAGTGCAATAATGCCCTCCATGGTGTGTGTGTGTTTATGTGTAATTAACACCCCTCCAGGGGTATAGAGGCCCAATGCTGCAGGCGTAGGGACTCATAACACCGCCGGGGGGTGTTAATTACACATTAACAAATACCCTGTCAGGCATTATTGCTTGCTTAATATAATAGGGCTGAATATAAATTAATAGGAAAAAATGTTAGCTGAAAACAGAATGTTGTAGTGCTCAAATCTGCTATCTCCAAGGGTAATAAAATGTCAGACTTTAAAACATCTCATAATAACTATCAAAAATGTAGGGGACTTTATTTGTCATCTGGCCAAATTATCCCTAGTCATTATCAATACCATCTCAGGTCAACCCTGAAAATAGGTCTAAGCCCTTGTGGTACTACCTTGGCCCACAAAAATGAATGAAAAAATAAAATCTCATTATGTACTGGCGACATGCACCCCACCTAAACTTTTATAACATAGCCATGTGTGAGACAAAATATTGCTTCATGAGTTCACTACAGTAAATGTTGTCTCATTCCTATAGTCAGCGTAATCCAATGTGACATTTGAAAGAACAATATATCAAAGGAAAAGACCCTTGTGAAATGTAACATTCTTATTTGATGGTAAGTGTAACACAGTTCACTGTAGGGCTCTGTACACCTGCTTAGAGTTAACTTGCTAATACATAATACAGGCTTATGCTTTACTGTTTTGGAGTGCTGTGTCTCTGTGAAATAAATCTGTGTATCTGACATGTGATCAGTATGATATTTTAGTAGATATGCTTTTACTGGGTAATTTTCCAGGAACAAGGTAGTGTCATCTTACATTTGCAGCACTATAAACATGCACGCTGTCCACGGCAAATTGTTATCATCTTATACTTTTTAGAATGTGTCATATCAAAGCAGAGATACATTACTCATATCCAGATGTGGAGTGTAAGTCTGAGCAGGTCTATAAATGCCTCACTGGTTACTTCTACATTTCTATTTCTGTAATAGCAGTGTCACGATTGTGTCAGTGCATCTCAGCTTTACACTTGAAAATGCTGCATAAAATATTCCATAGCCTCATTTTGCATCAGTGACATTTTTCTATATTCTGAAAAAAATGTTCTTTTGGTCTAAACAATTCTACATATAGCCCTGCACTTTTAGACTAAAATGCAACATTTCCACACCTGCCATAGGTCAGCAAAGTGCAGAATTTCAGTTATAATCTGAAAATGGGTTTTTTCTTCTAGCTACCTCTTTCTCACTTTCTCTGTTACTTAGCTTTATATTTTGATATTACAGTAGTGTTTTATTTATTTGTTTATATGATAATAAACTGGTCCATCTTGTATCCTTTCTGCCAAAACCCTGGCCACAACATAGATACAAGAATAAACACAAATATATATGTATATACATACACACACACACACACACATATATATATATATATATAAGAGAAAATCCACAAAGACATGGGGAAGAAAGGTTAAATTCCACAGAGACTGACCAGAAGTTGGACTTGAACCTTGGGTCTTGGAGGTCTGAGACAGAGATACTGCTACCAAACTGCTATGTTGCTCCAAATAGGTTTGACATGCATTCTTTCTGTAACTAGCATTGCCATTGTGACAATAGGATTTACTGCCAGCTATACCAGGAGACGTAGGACAGTGGATGAATGACTTATGCCAGCACAGCTAGTTGGAATTTTGTAAATAATTATTGTCATTTGTATATCAAACTGATTTGCACAGATGCCTGTGCTGAAAATTTATTTGTGAGGTTTGCTTGTCTTAAAGTGTATCAACAGTGCACCCTGCTGGAATGAAAAGAAATGTACAGTTAAACCATTAAAACGGTACCCCGCAGTGCTGAATAGGACTGTAGATGGTGGGTCTGGAAGAAGTATTTGTTCATTAGCTCAGTAAAGGAGGGGACGCCTTGAGCACTACCATAAACATTTTGATGTGTATTGTAGCCATCCATGCTAAATTCCTGTCTCAGCTTCAAATGGGGATAGTGTGAGAACCTAGAGTCAGGTGACCAGATGAGGTGATTCTGCAAGCCACCAGGGAGTAATCTCTGAGTATTTAGTTTTCTGTTTTGGGGTACCTGACTAGAAAGACTTCTCACATATTTCACTGTGCCTTGCTCTATCAAGTATGTTATTAGGGAATAGTAATTCTCCTAGATTCAGTCAGGAATATAGTGAAGCTTTGTTTAGAGATTGTTTTTCTTTATTTGTATAAGTCTGTTCATCAATGTTACTTTCAATATTCCCTGGGATTTGAACTCTGTGGATTACTGTAAATCTATATTCAGTATTTTAATGCTCTTCTATTATTTATTATTACATATATTTAAAACTTTTACTGTGGCTGGTCCTTTTTAGAAAGTATTTAACCTTTGAGCGTGCTTATATTTATTTGGTGACATTGTGTGGGCCACTCCAGAAGGCCTAGCTGTCTTCAACTACTGCCATTTGTATTAGTATTAATATTAATATTACACAGTATAATTATACACCCTGTTTTAAGAGCCTTAGAGTAGCTGACTGTGGAGTGTCTGGTCCCAGTGATAACTACCTTATACTCTGGGCAGAAGGAGACACAGTAGGTAAATCTGTAGCAGCCTTTCCCAGGTTGTGTGTGTGTATGTGTGTGTGTGTGAAAAATCAAATCTTACAATGTGTGCGTGTGTCATCTATTTGGAGCAGGGACACCAAGCACTGGGCTTACAGAGAGGGTGCTGGAGGTCTTTGCTTGGACACTCAGCTGAGGTCCTAACCCTACATTTGTACCAGTGGGGACTCTTACTGGGGACTTGGAAGGAGACAGATAGAGAGCTCTAGACCCCGGACTGAGTGTGTTCCCTGTGTGCTCTTAAGAGAAACTGTGCTTGATGCAGAGAGGTCTGCATCTGGAAATACTGAGTGTATCCATTTGTATTCCAAGTGCATGTCCCTCTGCAGTGTCAGTGGTGAGGATTCAGGCTCCTTGATTACTGGTTCAGCATAGGGACATCACTGCCATATCCCTTCATTCTGTTGCACCTGACCTGTATTCTGTATGTTAGTTGTTTTGGGCTATACTCTGACTACACTGGTCGGTTTCTTCATTCACAAATCCAAATATACTTCTTTGGTAATGAAACTCGATCAAACTACTAAAGATTTTAGAAATTACGTAACAGAACATACATCAGTTGAAAGACTGTATAATACACTTTAATATATAAAATAACATCCCATTTTACAGCCACATATTCATTTAGTGCCTGTTGTAGCTTAGCAAAAGATAATGTGGAATGTAGTCACACAAATCAGTGTGTCATCAGGGTGACTATGATTCCTGATTGTATAAAAGTTTCCACCATTTGGTTTTGTTGGGAAAGTCCAACGGGGAGGCCAAGGAAGAGATGCTCCAATAGAAGTATATTTAAAAGAAAGGTATGTAATACATACAGATAGCATAGTTAGATTTAGGTAGTAATTTTACATAGATTGAACATAGAACAGAAATGTGAAGAGTAATAAAATGTAGCCATAAAATTTCACTGTTACACTGATTCACGATACAGTAGTAAAGAAGCATGTTTATATTACATGGGGAAGAGACTAGCTAATAATCAAAGTATATTGTGTGTATATATATATATATATATATATATATATATATATATATATATACATACATATTTACAAACAAAAAGTCAAGTTGACGTGAGTATTAGTGATCCAGGGGTATATAGAGAAGGTGTATTGTATTGTTTAATTTGTTGGAATGCAGAGCATTCTAAAAAATGGTTTGTATTTTCAAACAAAGTCCAAAAAAGTACAATGTATGGAAAAACACAAATGCCATATACTCTGTCATAGTACATAGATAAGTTGTAATCAATGCAGGTGCTGGTGCTAGCAGTACTGTATACAAAGCAGCCTTGCTATGTTGATTAATAACAACTCTGTTACCTGGTTCAGGGCAGTCAGAGCTATGTTTGACACCATCTGATGGATTTGTGGAGCTGGTCCATCATATTTGACATAAAAATTGGTGCTACACTTTGCTTCTAGTGCAGATGATAACAAGACTTGTGCCAGAAAGTTAAATGGAGTCTGGTGGCACTGGGGGAATATATCACATTCCCAAATAACCCCTTCCTCAGAATGATCACTCACAAACATGCACAAAACAATATGAAAATAATTAACTCTTACCCTTATTTTTTGTAATCCAGCAAACATTCCACAAATGGAGTCAGGTCTGGCAGTGGTGCTTGATGCAATATATTGCACCTTTGTCACTATTTAGCCCCAGCAGGTGAAGAAAGGATGACATATATTAATAGGAAATGGTTCCACTCTGTCAAATGTGAAGTAGTGTGT
The DNA here is from genome assembly GCF_019279795.1 of Protopterus annectens. Classification (NCBI taxonomy): domain Eukaryota; kingdom Metazoa; phylum Chordata; order Ceratodontiformes; family Protopteridae; genus Protopterus; species Protopterus annectens. The sequence continues at coordinate 305,797,116 of NC_056748.1, forward strand.
AATAAGGATGGCACGTATAACTTGTAAGCACATAGGAAATTCCCATGATGAACACATATGGTGAATGATCTATTTGATTCTGGCATTCTACCAGTGACCTATAACACAGGAATTTGGTAAGTATGCATTCTACAAATCACCCTGCTAACACTAAAGAAAGAATGTTAGCAGGATGTGTGAAAAACCCACAATTGCAGAACAACCCTGTTTCTGTAATTCATAATGGATGGTACATATGTGGTGCAAACCTAAATGATGACCTGCATTTATGATGACTAGCAAAACACAGCAATTAATATGTATGCAACAGTGGGGAAGGCACATGTATGACATTCTGAAGGTGTGGTTCATGCCATGGTTGTTATATAATATTATCTCACTTACCAGCCAGTATGGCCTGGAAGCTATTCACAGCTTGTGTCAGATTCCCAACGCTGACACATAATTGTACAACATCTGATCTTCCAGCATCATGCAGCATGCTGGGAATTGTATCTTGCCTACAACAGGATTGTAGCAAGGTTGCTCTGGTCAAGTTGTTATATGGATGTACAGCTGGGTCTGGTACAGGTAGCACAGATGACAATGATGCCATCATATGAACCCCACTACCACTCTGCACGTGCACTTGTCTATATACATTGCACATCAGTGTTTGCCCTGAGTAGGAGAAGAGCTTGCCCACAGAATATATTCCATGTCTATTCTTGTAGAATAAGCACAGGGACTAGTAGCACTGTGTGACTGGGCTCTAAAATAGACACACTGTATGATATGGATAACTTCAAAAGTGCACCCTTCTCACTGTGTCTTCATCCTCACTGCTGGTAATGTCATATTTAGCTACAGATACATGTATATCTGTATAATCTCTGCAAGCTATATCAGACTGCATGTCCAAAACTGATAAAATAGTGTCCTTCTTATCCTCATGGTTGTCACCTCCCTCAGTTACCAACTGTATTTCTATTCTAACAGGATTTATCCTTCAGCGGATGTTTCATTTATTAGTGGCACTGAAGTGGTTGTGTTTTTCATCAGATGTGAGGTGTTTCCCATAACTGTTTCCATAATCCCCATTTTAATAATAACTATACACACCATGTCAAGACATCATAATGTGTGTGCACCATAGACATCCTGTTGCTAAACAAGAATACAACTAATATACAGTACCAGGTTTACCTGGGTGTACAGACATCATCTGGCTTTCCTGAAATACAGTGCCATCTTCACCAGATGCCTCTGTTAATTTAGATGTTATAAAAAGCTTTCAGACTACAAGAGGCCAATGTGCAAGAATCATAGAGGTGCCTGTTTATTCTGGATACACAGTCAATACTGGATATTGCATATGTATCTTGATCTGCATGCCAATTGCACTGTGTGGAACAACCCCCCCCCCCCCATGTGCTGACTCATAGTCATAGATTCACAGAATTATATCAAGCCCATCAGGATGCTTAGCTACATCATCTATACAATGATAAGTGTGGAGTGGCCTCCTATGGAGAGAAGACCATTTGCAAAAATACCAGACATGAACTTACAGTTAGCCATCCAGTTGTCGAGGTTGGTTTTGAAGGTAGTCAGGGAGGTCCTATAATGTCATTGAAATAGCAGTGCTGTATTCTTAAATATGTAGTTACTTGTCCACATCTGTGATGTACAGATACACAAATACATTGGTCTACAACATATAAGGTAGACTTACCTGATAAAGCATGGCTCTACCCGCCCCAAACTTGTGGTGTCTGCTTTAGATTACCATCAAAGGAAAAGAGAAAGTTCTCTCATCTGGTGTAAAGTGCAGGTTCTGACTCAGACCACAAACCATGACCTCATGATTTCAAATTAGACCTTTGTACTATTTCTGTCATAGTCACACATGCTGATAAGCTGTTATTAGCAAGCTTCCACCATTCATGAATAGAAACTCATTGCACTGGCATCAGCAGTCACCTGTATTCACTGACATTTCTATTCTGCCAGCATTCCTTCTTATCTAGGCAAGGCTAGTTCATGTTCCCTAGCAACCAGATATCTTATGTTAAAATCATTACATCTGAAATATAACACACTGCACATGTTAATAACACTTTGTTTGAGAAGCATTAAAATGGTTTTACATAAGTCTATACATCAGCCTAAAAGTGCAACACTCCATATTAGACAGCTGTTTGGATTTACAATTATTAACAAGTACAGTCTGGTATACCACTAATTTCCTTTCCCAGTATTCCTGCTTTTTAATATTTTAGCTGTGCAACATTTAAGGAGTGGATCATTAGAATGTGTTATGCATGCTCATACTTTGTAATACCATTGTAAGAGTTCGTAAGAGCTCACTGTTTTGTAGGAGCATGTAGCTTTAACACCAATGTTCCTTGTTTCTCCAACTTGCTATATTGTCAGCCCATGTTAGAAGTGAAAATGAACAGGAGGGGATCTTTTTGGCCATTCAAATGGACTGAAGTACAGACCATTCAATGTATCCCTTTGGTGCAACTATGTTGTGGGTAGATTTCTTAAGAAGAAGTTGCAGGAAGTTAGGGCACTGTAATTTAGGGGAAAACATCGGCAAACATATGTCAGCTCTAATGGGTACACTGCAGAGTGGGGAACAGCATTGTTACAGGTGGAATGATGTACACAAGCATCACTTTGAATACTTCAAGCAGCTGGGGGCATGTGTATTAGCAGTACTCACCAGACCTCTCAAATGATTTATACCTGCACATGATGTATTTATTTGTTGGAGTATGCCCCTATTTACAGGCTTCATTTACCCCTTCAGACACTTTTCTGAATCCTCCTCATCACACGCGCGTGCACACACACACACACACACACACACACACACACACACACACACACACACACACAAACTTCGTTTTGAAGTTGCCAAGTACACAGAAAAAACACACTGCATGATCCACGTACTAGTGGTACTAATAATTTCAAGAGAGGAAACGCATCTTACATCTCTGTTTTTCAAAAGCTAAAATGACTTTATGTGGCAGAATTTTGCAATACAGTCCATTCAAATGTACAAATTTTACACTGTCACTTTCATAATGTGCTTATGTTTTTCCCCCATTTGTCACTCAGTTTTTTGCATCTGTTTCTGAGTAGTATCCCACATTTCTACCTGAAGTGGGAAGATTTTATGTGCTATTTGGTATTTAGATTTTAACTAGATGTTCTTTTTTCCTGTATATAACTACTTTCAAGGGCCTTTGTTCCTATTTTTAATCTCTGCAGGGTGAGAGGTATGGTACCTACCCAAATTCAGTTGTTAAATACATTTTTTTTTTCAATCAAATTTATCCTGCTGTCTTCTAAGTCTAAGACCTCTGTTCCTAATATATTCCATGTTCCATGCTCATTCCCATGAATCTCCCTTCATTAACATGCCATCTGGGGAATGTAGCCTTGTTTTGGAATACGCTCCTGCTAAAATGTCATCTTCCTATCCCAGCCCAGTGACCATGCTACAGTACTTAAATACACCAAGTTTAATTGGACACTGAATGGGAATGATTTTAATTTATTTTTAGCTGTGTAGATTTGTACCTCTTGCTTAGTGATTCATCAGGTGACAATCATTTATTGAGTTCTGCAGTTACTCTGTGAGCAGGAAGTAGGAAGATAAGTGTACCAAGTGGTGATGCCTTCTACATGTTATTAACTGGAATGACATATTTTGCACTGGTATTTGAAGGAGGTGCTGTCCTGGACTGTTTTCAGGCTATATTCTAATGTCTTAAATTTTTTCAGTAGATATGAACTTGGGGCTTTATTGCCACCTTTGTTGTTAGTTTTATTTATGGTTAGTAGAAATTTGTTTGAAGAATTTGTTGTTCTGATGGGTTATACTAGTTTTGTATGGATATGGGGTCAGGTCTGGTGTAAAGTAGCCTGTGACTGACAGTTAGTTGTATATATTTTATGTATTACATCCATTGTAGGTTTTGCATGCTAAGGCAATGGAGTGAATAGAATGGATTGTTTATGGTTCAATTATATTTAGTACATTAGTTAAGACTTCCATGACAGAGATTTCATAGACTAGCATTTGTAATGGTAATGCTTCGGCTCTTCTTTCTTGCTGTTAATAATAGGTCACGATTTAGCTTGTACAAGGCTCCAGTGTTCTTGTGGGGTTCTTTTGGTGCATTTTAGTGAACTATTTGAAGTAAAGGTTACTATTAATAGTTATTCCAAAATATTTCCAGTGTTGGATGACTTCTGTCTTAGAAGTAGACGCAGCAAGGGGGAAGCTGGTTGTTCCCTTTTGTAAGTTAATTGTTTTACTGTTGCTGAAAAAATATTACCTTGGTTTTGATTTCTTTTAGGATTATGCTGTTTTCACTGAGCCAGGTTTATAATGTGTTGTGAGCTGCATGCACTGTTTTCTCTTGCTGCGGAATGACAGGAACCATCTTAAGACAGTATTGTTGCATCGTAATTCCTGTAGTCTGTGGAGCAGTAAAGGATGTTTTAACCACATCAAATGATTTGGTGAAATCTAGAAACAGGATAGTGGTTGGTTTCTTATTGCTTCTTGTCACAGCTTATTTCAGCGTCCTGTAGAAATGTTAGTAATGCTGTTTGAATGCTGTGACCATTTCTGAACTGGTGCTGTACTGTTGTACTTATGTTGTTGGCTGTCATGTGATGACCAAGATGAATATAAACGATTCATTCCAGGGTTTTTGGTAAAGGCCTAGAATGCTGATGGGTCTGTAATTTTCAATTGTATGTAGTTTACCATGCTAAAACAGTGAGTGCTGAGTTGTCCTTGCAAGCTTCTTTAATGACTGAGTGTGAGTCTTGGGTAAGAAAAAAATGTGCTTTGTAGCCTTTTCTGACAAGTATGCAAGGCAATACATTTGATAACATAGGGAGAGACTGTTAATGCAGACCTTTAGGGATTCCTATATTTCTTAGGAAGGGGTGAGGACTCAGTTACTGGATGCAGAACACATGAAGATCTATTATTGTTTATGCATAATTTTCCACAAGAATACATAGAAAAGAGCAAGGGGATACAAAGCTGCTCTGTGTGATATTTATTCACTGACATTTGGTGACCAGGAAAGTTCGACTTGGTCAGAAACCCATTTTCAATAGAGGCCTGGGGAGAAAAGCTCCAAGGGATATGTATGAAAACATAAACACAAGGTGTACATGTCAGAGTAACCTTCATGAATTTCCCTATAGTATTTGTTTGCTTGCTTAGGTTTAGTCAGATAGGTGAGTTGGTCTGGGTCCCCTTTCCAGTTATGTTGTAAGCCAATGGCAATTATATAGATTTTATTTGCAATTACAAATATTATATTCATATAAACTATTTAAACAACTGAAAGAAAAATGATAAAATTCACTACAGAAAGCAGAAACTATTCAAGTTGTGGTAATACATTTTTGAGGAAAACTTTAATATTGCACAATTGTTAAAAACAGTGAAGTCATATGTTTATAAAACAGTGGTAGTGTGATGCAAGAGCAGTTTGACCCATAAAAGACCTTTATCTAGTAAGTGGCAAATGTATTAATGAAGTTTTAGATATATGAAGAATGGAAGTCAGAAAGAAAAAGAGAGAGAGAGAGAAAGAGGAAGTAGCAGTAATAATTACATTATCAACATTTAGAAGGTTAGAACTGGTTGCATTTTAAGGCATGGCACTGAGGGGTCAGAAATATTAAACTTGGAGTTTTTCTTATCTTATTATTTATTGAGATGAACTTGAAGTCTGAGACTTACTGAAATGCCTGTAGAAAAGCTTGGCTACACAGGTTCATACATTTATAATTAAGTACTAACTGCCCTTGTAGGCCATTTTAGGCCTAGCCAATTTCCCTTTTGGTGCTTGAGTTAGCCTATCCCATTTGGTTTGAATTTAGCCTTACCCATCCCATGGTCAGTAATTGCATATCACCATTGATGAGAATAACTGGGATCAGGCCATAGATTATCTGAGGCGACTGTTGCAAAGGATGAAGAATTAAGGAACTGCCTCTATCCATTAGTAGCACAGTGGGCAGTCTTGGGGTAAATCTTCTATTACCCAACTGTAGCTCTAAACTGAGCTTGAATATAGACAGACATGAGTTTTGTTTTATGTGGATGGGGAGTCTGTTCCAGAGTAGTGGTATCCTTAGGTGATGTTGCAGAAGAAGTTTAGATCCCTGGACTGAATTTTTCTGATGCCACTTGAATAGCACTACATTAGGAAGGAGGAAGACTCATTTCTGAGGTGATTAAGTTCTGTGCATCAGGATAATTTTTATTGAGAAAGCTGTCTGAATGGAATTAAGTATAAAATAAGGTCTCTGTAATAAAAAATTATGCCTGGGTGTTGTGATGTGTAGAGGCAGTGAGAAGGGATAATGGAGATCTTATAAGCAAGTGATGGGCAGAAATTAATGCACGATAATTTACAAATAGGATTTGTCTGTGAGACCTCAACTTAAAATATGCCAAGGAGCCAAAACCCTCAAACACAAATGCCAGAAATATCAAAAAGGTGAAATATTCTACTGTGTATTTTGCAGGGTCAAGCCTCCTATACCCCTAATGTGAGCAACAACCCCACTGCACCCACAAAGTTTTACATAACAACTTCATGATCATACAAACACAAAGAGGAAAGAAATCTCCAAAACAAAGGAATCACTGCTAGCAAATACTTAGAAATTGCACCAGTAGCGATTTCCTGTGGAAAATAGCGACCAGCTTTCTGTTCCTCAGCATCTTGTGATGTAGGCACTTGACAGTCAAGAAATTTGATCTCAGCCCTTATATATGTGGATCTAGGACGTTTGATCGAATGATCAAACGTCCGAATCCATAACTACCGAACACACTTTAATGAAAGTGCTTTAACCGAAAAAGTGCTTTCGTTAAAGCATGTCAATAAAAAAAAAAAAAAAACACTACATTTACGGTTTTGCAGGGGGCTTAGCCCCCCTGTGTCCCCCACACCCCCCTACTTTAATATTCTCCCTCCAAGACTGCATAACAGTGGGGAAAAGGGAATTTTCCCTTATCCGCACTGTAGTATGGCCTCGGCAACAGGCATACTTACGTGAAAGTGCTTCTTCTGTGAAAAGCACTTTCGCATCAGTAGGCTCGCTCTTAATGGATTTAGACATTTGATGATCTATATATATATATATCTGTGAAGAAAAGGAAAGTGGCTGTTTCAATTTTGAGGAGGGTGTTTGTGAAATTATGTACATGCAGTTATTAAAATGGGAGCTCTAAAATTTTTATAAAGGGGTGCACTTTGTTTGTGCTCATTGTAATAATGAAGTGTTACAAGAATTACAAAGAGGCCGGTATTTGAAGTGCTATTCAAGTTTTGATATTAATATGCCTTTTGAAATGGTTATACAAAATTTGGGAGTGAGTTGGCCAGCAAGTCTAAAAGAAAGTTCACCTGGATGAGAAGATTAGCTTTAGGGAGCTCAACATGGCCAATGTGAAACAAAAAGCTGTGATGTAGTTGCGAGATTGTACAATGCACAAGTGAACAGTATATATTTTTTCTTTAAATAAATAAGCCAGCACTCAGCATACACTTTGCAATAACTTTGATTTTTTTGTGGAGGTTATTGTAGAAAACTGGGAGAGTGATATAGCAATGTACCATGCTGGTGTAACTGTATAGCATAAAACATCATGAATTCAATACCAGTATACCAGTTACTCTAATGCATGAGACCATACATATGCATGGTATGTTAGAGAAACCACTTAAGTCAAAAGCAACTCTGATAATAAGTTGCATACTTCTGTGTGAAGTTTAGAGTATACATGGAGTCAGATAATGTTGCTAATAAGGCAAGAATGTGCTCATTACTTGACAGGAATGGTATTTTTTTACACCGATACCCTTTCTGGCCATCTATCCTCCCTTTTAGCATCCTCATTTGACCAGTTCCTTGTCTTAGGGGGGCTCAGCTTCATGGTTAATTACTTTCTCTTATCCCTGGGGCAAGGGTTGAGATACCAGGAGCAGCTCTATTAATCTAAAGGGGACTGGGATGCTTGTACCTACAATGCTGTCCCCCAACAGCATTACATCTTCTTAGCCAACTGGTGGGCAATGAGGAGCGGATCGAGCACATGCACTACCCTCTGCCCATAGAGAAGCCATGTTTACCCAGCTTCTCCTGTCAAGGCAAGACATCATATCTTCCAGTGCCATCAGGTGCCCAATTCATTAAGTGAATTTGGGTCTTGTGAGTTATAGTCAGAATTTTATCCTTCTGTACTGCTTGTAACACCAATAGTAGATGTTTACATACTGCTGCACAGCTGCATTCATTGGCTGCCCTGAGTTTGTTCCTGGGAGATCTTAAGATAGTATGCCAGACTGGGTACTTCATAATTCAGTTTGCACAAGCAATTGAAAACCATGATGGTGCTGACAGAAATCATAATAGATCACTAAGCTTCAAAAGTAGCTGATTTGGTTCATTGTATTCCAGTTCATGAATGTAATGGTTTGTGTACTGCTGCTGTAGCCTATTAACACATACCCCCATTCCCTTTTCCTGCAAACAAGAAAGTCAGTCAAAATCAAAACCGAATGTTGTTTTGCACAGACAATATGCTCAGGCAGAAACAAACTGATTGGCATCCCACATAGGTGCAACCTAACTGTATTCAGAATAAATCAAAGTGGAACTGCACCATAATATCCAGCTATGGCTGATTTACTTCTTCAGCACATCTATAATCCATCTAAACATTACTATTCCAGTTTTCCTGCCTGTGTTAACACCAGCACGTTTTACGGGTTTTTTTCTTTTACATTTAACAGTGTACTATCATGCTACCAAAGTATCCCCACTGACCTTGCATAACCTATGTTAACAAGTAAATGACAAGAGGAATTTTTTCCATATCTGTCTTAGACAGTGCTGATAGTGGTAGTGTAGTACAATATGCAGAATGAAAAATCTTTGTATAATTTGAATTATACAAATAATTTACCCATGTGATCTGCACAGTACATACAATTTTAACATGCATTGCATGAAACTGCATCATCCAGGACTTGTTCATCCTTATTGTTTTGGCTGTGGATGTGACAATTTGCCATGCTTCCCATTGAAGAGCTTATAACTCTAAAACTGACTGACCAGTCATCATGAAAGCTTGCAGCACATTAATAATAGGACTCAAATATGTGTTTACTGAATATGCAGAAATGGACATTTTAGAGTTCATTTAAGAATAAATGAGCAGTGCTGCTTAAAAGAAACAGTGTTGTGTTTATGCTTTACAGGTGCAGTGTAGGACAGCCGAGAAACTGGCACACTTGGGCCTTGTCTCTTTTTATCTCCTTTCCCTATCTGTACCTCTCTGCCTGTCATGTATTATTCATTACTTCTGTTTATACAGTAGAAAACATGAGTTATGGGAGAAAAGGAAACCTGATCTGATCAGATTACGAATATTATCAAAATAGGTGAAGAAGAACTGTGGCCCGAATTAGCATTTATGTTAGTGCACGCAGTTTATCAAGATTGCTGTACTGTTCTGGTTAAATCATACTAAATTGGCAACAGTATGCTCACCTTATTGTCCAACAGTGGACACTAATTTAAGTATATATATATATATATATATATATATATATATATATATATATATATATATATATAGGGGTCGCCTTCTAAAGTTTGAACTTTTAAAACTGAATTTAGATCGAAGTTTTGACACTTTGAAATTTAAATAAAAAAATAAATAAATAAAAACAAGAAAATCTTTTTTTTTACGTATTACCCTCACACTCCCTGCTAATTAAATATACCAACTCCAAGATCGCACTAGAGCAAGGAAAACTGTAAACATACCATTTCACAGTGTACAGAGATCTCCACTTAAATGGTTCAAAGTTTCAAAACATTGATCTTATGTCTCGACCACAAGAAATTCGAAGTTTTGAAACTTCGACATTTAGAACAAGACCCATACATATATCTATATATATATATATATATATATATATATATATATATATATATATATATATATATATATATATATATATATACACACACACACACACGCACACACACACACACACACACACACACACACACACACACACACACACACACACACACACACACACACACACAGGTTTACTATCAAAATGTTGAAATTAACAACAATTTCTAATCATTTTGTCAAATATCTATGTCGAATTTCGTAATATCACTTTAAGAGAATGTTGACGGCCACATTTGAAATTATTCGAAATAAGAGGTCATGACATCAAACTCTCAGGCTGTTGTGATGAAGCTACTGTGGAAATTGTAAGTATAAATCACATGTTTTTACGGTTTTGCAGGGGTGCAAGTGCCCCTGCACCCCCACACCCCCTGCATATTATATATTGCAACTCAGAGATCGCACTGCAGTGAGGAAAAGGGTAAATTTCCTGATTCACACTGAAGTGTGATCTTCAGTCAGAACATCAATCTCATATTAGCAAATGTACAGTACCATTCTCTAATGTGGATTCAAACATTTTCAAATCAGCATTACAGAAACTGGGAAGCACGCATTCGACTATCCCAGTTTCACATAAGTGCCATTCCAAATTTTGAGTAAACCATATAGATATATATATATATATATATATATATATATATATATATATATATATATATATAGATAGATATATATAGATATATATATATATATATATATATATATATATATATATGCACACACACACACACACACACACACACACACACACACACACACACACATACACGCGTGCGTGCACACAAATACATACATAAACACACACACGTGCACACACAAATGTCAGTTATGCAGTCTTTCAGTCCTGCATAATTCTGTAACATGAAAATGTATACGTTTTTGGTTGCTGACAGTCCAGCTGTAGATAGAAGAAAAATACCAAATGCATGTCAAGAAGGATAGGCAAAATGTAACTTACAAAAGATAGCAAAACAGGAATACAGTAATTTATTCACTTAAAGTAGCATATCTGTAAATAAGTACAATGAATAGCAATGTAATCCCCTTGTCAATGTGACTGCTTGATGCATTTTTGCCCTTGCTGAGAAGAATACCACACATTTATAGACAGGCAGCTTGAAATATTACAGGAGACATAATGTTACAAATACCAAAAAGCATCACAGGAAACCACCTTAATGGCAACCAGTTCATTCTAGAAGGAGGTTTACATCCCACAAACAATTGTTTATAATACAGTAAAATATTGTTTTTATTGTGACGCAAGGAGGTTCTGCTAGCACAGCTATCTGGAATTTTGTAAATAATTATATGTCATTTGTAAGTATCAAACTGATTCATACAAGATGCTGGTGTTACAAATGTATTATAACTGTGTGTCAAATGTATATCAAACTGCTCTGCACAGATATTTGTGTTTAAAAGGTATTTGCAAAGTTCTTGTGTTTGAAATGTATAAATAGTGTGCCTTACAGGAGAGAACAGAAATGTACATGCACTATTGTAACTGTTTAAATGTAGATGTTTCAGCAGAGGAAACTGGAGGGTTAACCTCAGTTCAGCAAATTTTAGAAAAATATCTGAAATTAAATCAGTTTATAGGTTAGGCCATAAAGATGCTATCTCACAGGTTTCATTTCAGCTAGAGACACAAAGCCTGTACTAGGAAGCTTTCTGTATTGTCTTTGGGGTGAACTAATCACTACGCAGGAAGCATAGAGGTATGCAATTGTTTTATGATTTCCACCACCTGCCAAAGATCTGAGCAAAAGCCCTTGTGTGTGTATTTTTACAGGTAGGTGCTAAGTCCTGCCAGCTTCCAGCAATAGAGTTTTACATAGAAACTAGAAGTCAGATGACCAGAAATTATGTCATTCTGCAAGCTATCCCAGCAGTAATATTTTAGATATTAGTTTGAGAAGTCTCTTAGAGAGACAGAGAATTCTGCATTTTGTCTTGGTCCTGACAACAATAAGAAACATTCACCACATCATCTGCCTTGCTATATTATGTAAGTTATTAGGTTATAGTAACTTTCTTTGATACAGTCAGGAATATAGTGAAGATGAGTTTAGATATTGTTTTTCATTGTGTGTCTGAATCTGTCCTGCGATATTATTTTAAATATTTCCTGTGGTTTTCACCTCTGATGTCACTGTGAATGTATACCTAGTATGTTCTTGTTCTTTATTATTTATTATTAAATATATTTAAACCTTTCATTGTGGCCGATTTTTGTAGAGATACTTAAGTTTTGAGCATACTTGCATATTTATTTGGTGACACTGTGTGGACCACTTCTAATAGCCTTGCTCTTGGTCAGACTACCATTTGTGTTAATATTAATTTCACTCAGTATATTGGGCACCCTTGGAAGAGCCTTAAGGTAGCTGGCAGAAGTGTCTGGTGGCAGTCATAACTATGTTATAGTCTGGGCAGAAGGGAGCATAGGTAGTAAACCTGTGCCAGCTTTTCCCAGGTGTGTGTGTGTGTGTGTGTGTGTGTGTGTGTGTGTGTGTGTGTCTGTGTGTGTCTGTGTGTGTGTGTGTGTGTGTGTGTGTGTGTGTGTGTGTGTGTGTGTGTGTGTGTGTGCGTGTGTGTGCATGTGTGTGCGTGTGTGTGTGTGTGTGTGTGTGTGTGTGTGTGTGTGTGTGTGTGTGTGTGTGTGTGTGTGTGTGTGTGTGTGTGTGCGCGTAAATCAAATCTGAAAGAGTGTGTGTTTCAGCTACTTGGGCAGGGACACAAAGCACTAGTTGGACAGAGAGGGTGCTGGAGGTCTTGGCTTGGACGCTCAGCTGAGATCTCAACTCTATAGCTGTGCCACTGGGAAGTCTTATTGAGGATCTGGGGAAAGAAAGAGGAACCAGACTCCGGACTGACTGTGCTCTCTGTGTGCTCTTAAGGGAAATTGTGCTTGTTTGTGCTTGATGCAGAGAGCTGCATCTGGAGATACTGTGTGTGTACCTGTTATCCTACCAGCTAACATCCCCCCACAGGTGTCAGTGGTGAGGACTGAGGCTCTTTGATTACTGGTCCAGTGGTGGGTCGTCAAATTTATATTGAACTAATTGGGTTGACAATGTACATCAACAATTTAAAACAGATCAAGGTATACACCGTTATAAGCCTATATTAATAACACAGTATGTTGTTGCAAAGGATACATGTCCTTCTGTATCACTGTTGCAGTATTCTTTAGTATAGGGATCTCTTGCTTAGGACAACCCAAAGTTCGGCCAGTATACCAAAGCCTTATGATCTTGTATGTGCTGTGCGTGACACATATGCTCCCTCCACAGGAAGTAGGACATAAAGGTGACATACAGGCACAGTTACCCAAAACTTCTTTAATGCCAGTCCAAACTCTGTTTTCCCTCATTGGTCTGTTTTCCCTCATTGGCGCCTTATTACTGTACTGCATTCCTGGCCATCAGATGAGTGTCCCATTGGGATGATTTTTTTTTCTTTCCTTTGGTCTTGTATTTTATTTTGATTATCTAGACTTCATGTCATCCAAGAAGGGAAAATGTAAGTGTGGGAGGCAGATACCCCATAAGGATCATCACGAACAGTGTCTCTTTTGTTTGGGTGCTTCCCATGACCTTACCTCTTGTAGTATCTGTAAGGCATTTGAGACTAAAACACTCAGAAGCCATTTGATTTCCCTGGCCATCAATGGCTTAAACAGTTATCCCAAGGTAGGATTCTTCTCAAGTGTCTGATATTCAGAGGAGATATTATGAGTTGTTTTATATTGATATTCCTAAACCCTTTGAAGTTCCCCCTGTGTTGGCTGCCTTGTTAGACACTTTCATTGCTGCTTATAGTCCCCTGATTCTCAGCCTCCTGCTACTAAGAAACCTAAGAGTTCGAATACAGTCCCTGAGGATTGTCATTTTTTTAAGTGTCCTTCTGCTGATCCTGCTGTGGTGTTAGTCTCTTCTGACAAACCTTCCAAGCTCTTGCCCTCTTTCAAACTTTTGCCTTCTGATAAGGATAGTAGAGCAACAGAAGTGATTTGTATGAAGTTTACACTGCTTCTACTTTGGGCTTTAAGGCTATTAATTACTAGACTCACATAACCATCTCAAGTTTGTCGAGTTATTTCTGACCTCTCTGAGTCTGAAGGCAAATCCTCTGCCTTATCTATTTTAGGCACTAATTATCAAGTGGCTCACCACTCTATCAAGTGTAGCTATGATGCTACTGATGCCTCTTCCAGGGCTGCATCTTTTAGATCTGTCATCCGGCATTATTTTTGGCTTCATCTCCAGTCTATGCCTGAGGAACATAAGGCCAAGGTGTTGGATGCTCCTTTGGATAATAAGCATCTTTTTTGGGACTGCTTCTGCTGACCTGTTTAAATTTCTTCAAGAGAAAGTCAAAGCCTTGCAAGACCTTAAACAAATTTTTGTCTCTGCTCCCCCTAAGTTCCAGAGGAATTATTCTTTTAGATCTGCTTTTGTCCACAAGCAGCCCCTCCAGGCCTCCAAGGGCAGGAAGAGGGGTAGGTGGGTCTCCCTGGCTAAGGCTTCTCAGCCTTTTGTGGCCCATAAGCCTCCTTTATCTGATAATCCTGCTTTTCTTTGACAATTTGATTCCACCAAACGCTCTTAGAACAGATTCCTTTTTCCCTTTGGCTTTCTCTTTGTCTTCAAAATTCGACTCTATCTACTATCCATCAGGGTTACTTCATGGTATGAAAGTCTGTCCTTCCTTTTTCAGGGATTCCTGAACATCCTCTAGAGCAACTTCCTCATTTCCTGGAGGTCCTAGAATCCCTAGTGAACCAATGAACCATTCAGCCTGTTCCCCCTTCCCAAGTGGGAATGGGTTATTATTCCAGGATGTTCCTTGTTCCACCAAAGGTGGGCACTTGGAGACCTATTCAGGATCTCTCCATGCTCAACACCTTTCTCAAGGTGACCTCTTTTCAGATGCTTACTCTTCAAACCTTGTTTCCTCTTTTACTACTCCAGGCTTTTCTGGTATCTTTGGATCTGAAGGATGCTTACCTTTATATCCTTATTCACCCTCTTTTCAGGAAGTTTTTATGTTTCTCTGTTTCTTCTTCTCATTTTCATTTCTCTGCTTTGCCCTTTAGCCTCTCTACTGACCCAAAGGTATTCACAAAATGCCTAGCTCTTGTGATTGCTTTCTGCAGGCTCAAAGGCATTCAGATTTTTCCTTGTCTAGATGATCTGTTGCTTCAGGCACCTTTCCCCATCACCTGTTACATATGGATGCCATCTCTCTTCTTCAAAGTATGGGGTTCATTATCAACTTCCAAAAGTCCATCCTGACTCCCTCTCAGGATCATGTGTATCTGGGAAGCAGGATTTAGACAGTGCCAGTGTTGGCCTCTCTTCCACCTACAAAACTTTTATTGTCAGATTTCTTTCAGGCTCTTCTTCTGACTGCCACTCCAGCCAGAGAGTTTCTTTGGGCCCTGGGATTCACAGCCTCTTCTATTCCAATGCTCCCTGTTGCCAGACTGCAAATGTGGAGGCTAAAATGGTACCTCATGTCAGTCTGGCTGCAGCATCGCCATCCTCTGGATTTCAGTGTCCCTGTGCTTCTTTGTCTAAAAAAGGAATTTGAGTGGTGGATTCAACAGTTTGCTCTCAACACAACCTGCCCTGTCAGCCTCCAGTCTGTTCTCAAAAACTGTTGACTGATACCTCAGATATGGGGTGGGGGCTTTATGTGGTCACCTGAAAAGTCAGGGTCTCTGTTCCCCACATCAGAAGTCAGACATATCAACATCAAAGAGATAAGAGCTCTGCTTCTGGCCGTTCAGGCTTTTCACCGTATGTTCTCTCCAGGACTCTTGAAGGTGTAGACAGACAGCACTACAGTAATGTGTTATGTCAACAAGCAGGGATGGAGAAAATCTTACCTCCTGTGCAGAATGGCTCTTCAGGCCTGGGAGATGGCTGTCAGTTATCAGCTAACTCTTCAGACAGTATACATTCCTTCAGAGCATAATCTGGTGGCAAACTCTTTGAGCAGGTCCAAAGCATAGGCTCACGAATGGATGCTTCACAGTGACATGCTTCTGGATATTGTCCATCAGTGGGGAATTCCTCAGGTAGATCTTTTTGACTCCCCTCTGAACAGGCATCTCCATTTCTTCTTCTCCAGAGTGCTATGCTATCTGGCGTGGAAGACAGATGCCATTTCTATTCCTTGGAAGGGGACATTTCTTTAAGCTTTCACTCCTCTTCCTCTATTTCTAAGAATCCTGCAGAATATTCAGCTGTACTCCCCCAAAATCTTGCTACTGATTCCCTTTTGGAAAAAACAGCACTGAATTCTCCTCTTAATGCATTTGGACAGGGGCAATCACCACAAGTGATCTTACTGGTTGGACCTCTTCACACAGGACAAGGGGTCTCTCATCCATCCTCACTTGTCCACTCCACTGTTCTACTGTGACTGTGGGTGATAGGGTTTTGATCCCTTTTAGGCACATCTTTTACAAGAATGTGCTCAGGGCTTTACAAGAGACAAGGAAACCCGCAACCAAAAAACTCATGTCCAAATGGAAATGATTTTCTGCCTGGTACCATGCTGTTAACCAGGACCCTTTTTCAGTGGGGATCCCTTTGGTCCTCTCCTATTTTTGTGAAATGTTCCAGTCTGGCTTAGCCTATTCTTCAGTTAAGGCCCATTTGTCAGCCATTTCTACTTGTCTGTCCTTGAATCCTCCCTTTGCTTCTTATTTTGAGGTCAAACAATTTCTTAAAGGTTTCCTGCATCTTAGGCCTTAGAGGAAACTTATTCCTCCTCATTGGAAACTTACTTTTGCTTTGGAAAAATTGACTCAGGCTCCTTTTGGGCCTGCAGACTCTGCTTCTTTGCTGGCTCTTACTTCTGCTCGGAGGATTTCTGAGCTTCAGGCCCCTATGGCCATTCAACCTTTTGTGTTTTTTTCACAGGACAGGGTATCCCTTTGTACTAATCCATCTGTTCTGCCCAAAGTGGTAAATGTGTTGTCCTTGAATCAGTCAGTACAACTGCCTTCCTTTTTCCCTTCTCAGTCTGCTAGTGAGGGTCTTGCATACCTTGGATTTGCACAGACAGCTCAGGTACTATTTGGGTAAAACTAAGGCTGTTCATAAGTCTGACCAGCTTTTTTGTTTCCTTTCATCCCAGTACATTGGGTTTTGCTGTTTCTTAGCAATCCATATCACTCTGGATCTAAGGGCATTTCTTTTTGCTATTCTTTTCATGACAAATCTTGGTCTACTTCTGTTAGACCTCATTCCACTAGGGCTTTTTGTTTCTTCTGGTGCTTTCTTCAAGGGATTGGATACCAATTCCATACTTAAAGCTGCTACTTGGTATTCAGTTTATACCTTTACTGAGCATTATAAGTTGGACATGGCTTTTAAGGCTAGAACAATTTTGCTAGATCCAGTTTATATGAGTTTGTTGAGAGCACTTCTCAGCCTTCCACCTCCCATTTTGTTTCTTTAGCTTTTTGCTCTCCCTATAGAAAAGAATACTGCAACAGTGTTATAGAAGGACATAGTACAGTTGTATAAAAATCTTACCAGAACAGTAGTTGTCCTTCTCTACACTGTTGGAGTATTCACTCCCTCCCTCCAAACCCGTCTTGTTTGCTCTGTTTTTTGTTTTAAATTCCTATCTGGTTGAGGGTCTCCCCTTTACTTCTGCATTTTCTCCTTCTAGATGTGCATGGAGTCCTTTGTCCTGTGATGACTGTTCTGTACTGCGTTAATTCAGTTCTAGGTAACTGTGTCTGTACATCATCTTTATGCTGTATGATCTGTGCAGAGGGCATATTTGTGAAGTACTGCACATACAAGATCATAAGGCTTTATACCTGCCAAACATTGAGCTGTCCTATGTTTGAGATCCCTGTACTAAAGAATACTGCAACACTGAAGAGAAGGATATCTACTGTTATGGTAAGATTTTACACAACTGTACTTTCCACAGTTTTCTTCACTGTCTGTTTCTCCATTATTGTGTAAACTTATGGTTCCATTGTTAATTATTTATTTATTGCATATTTATTCCTTATACAACCATTGTTTAGGCTCTGAGTAAGACATGTTCAGTACTAGTAATATAATGCAATCATATCAACTATTGATGCAATCATCTGCATTAACTGTTTTTTTTAAGCTTTTATTTGATTTTACATATTGCAAAAATAATTCAACAATTTGAAACAAAAATAAAACAAAACTATATACAAAAGTTCATAACAAGAATTATGTACAAAAAAATTAGTACTTTTCTAATAGATCATTAAATTTCTGCCAGGCTATGTATTGATGAGTTACATTTCTAGTTCTCATTTATATGATTGATAATTCATTTTTACAAACAGATTCAGCTAGACAGATAAATTCACCAATAAAAGAGAGAGTAGTTTTGCATTTCCAGTTTTTAGTTATAACTTTCCTAGCAATAGCTAGGACAGACCAAAGAAGAGGTATTTGTGGTACTGGAACACTGAACAAAATCAAGGAATCTGTAATAGTACAATTATCTGACTACAATGCTTGGCAAAAGCTTCTAAAATCAGTCCAGAAAGATGACACTGTTACATTCTATGATCATATGAACCCAATATGCATCAAGGGCTTCATTGCATATTCAGCATTTCATTTTTGCTGATTGGTATATAACAGCAGTTTTGTGGGGTGTTAGAAAAACTCTGTGTAAAAAATTTTCATGTATAAATCTTCCAGTACTAAGAGGATATTGATTTTACTGCAGATTTTAAGGATAGTGTCTTGCTTTTCTCAGAAAATTCTTAATTTATTTTTGTTGAGTAATCCTGGTATGACAATTCAGGGGGAACTAATTCAATTATAACAATCTGGGATATGATTGACAAGTATGACTTACCTTTAGATGGATTATTATTTACATTAGAAAAAAAGTCTAGGATTTTTGGAGTAGTTTTAGTTTGTATATCTAATGCTATTTTAATTTTGTAATGAATATATTCTTCACATGTTTGTATATCTAAGCAACTACTATTTTCAAGACTAACAATCAGATAATCAGCTGAGTGTATTTTATTCCCATTCATTAAATGATGCCAATAAATTAAATTACTAACATTGGGCTTTAAGGCAAATATTTTCCTTGTATTAAAAGATATTAAGCATCCATTTGTGAAAGTTATAGGAAATAATATTATTAGTAGATCTTTGATTAGATGATTTGAATTAAAAAATCTTTTGAATATTAATAGAACTTGATTTAGAAAAGGGTAGAGAGTAAACTTAAGTTTTTCATTTAATATATAGTCTTTTAAAACCCCAAGAAAGGTACTGATGTCCAAATTTGTATAAGCTTCTATTATAGATTTATTATCTATAAGTATATTTTCATGTATTGATTTCCAACAGGAAGCATAAGAAGAGTCAAGCCACTGGAGTATTACTTTAATAATTACAGATTTAGAATATAAGTCAATATTGGGGATACCAATGCCTCCCTCCTCCTAGCTTTTGATGTGCCAGTCTAAGGAGATTATTGCTTTCTTGGGATACCATAAGAACTTTAGTAAAACAAAGTTTAATTTTTTAAAAACTTTTTTTTTAAAAGGGAAAGAATTAATGACTGACTAAAGAATACAATTTTTGATAAGGTTATCATTTGACTAATGAAAGTCTATCCTCAAATGTGAAAAATAATTTATCTCAACTGTTTGTTAATTTGGATATCATATAAGTTAGGTTTTGGTAGTTAACTAAAATTGATTTTTATTATTAATCTCAATAGAAAGTCCTAAATATTTTAACTGTAAATTGTCTCAGACAAATTTTTGTAAGCATTTAACTTAGTAGTTATTCCCAGGTTTATAAGCAAGGTTTTTATTTTATTGTGATTACATTTCAGACCTAAAATCTTTTCAAAATAGTCCATAGAGCTAACTATATGATCCAATGAGAGTTTAATATTACCACTAGTGAGCAGAATGTCATCAGCAAACATTTAAATTTTAGAAGAACATTTTTCATTCATTTTAAAACCTTGAATGTTTATGTTAGATCTTATACAGTTAGCAAATGGCTGTATAATAAGTGCAGATAAGAAAGGGGATAGAGGGGATCCCTGTTTGGTACCTTTTAAGATATCAAAGGTGCTAGATATAAAGGAGCCTATTTTGACAAAAGAAATGGAGTTATCATAAAGCTTTTTAATTAAATTTATGAAATCAGTGGAAAATTTATATTAATTTAGTACTCTGAACAAGTATGACAAATTCACAGTCAAAAGCTTTATCCATATCTAAGCTTATTATGGATAACTCTTTTTTTATTTTTGTTTGCCATATAAATCAAAGAGCATTTGATTTATTATTTTTGCTAATATAGACACAAAATTTTGTAGTCTACATTTAAAAGTGATATAGGTCGATAAGAAGAACATAGAGCAAGGTCCTTATCTGATTTTAAAATGGGTATAATAATAGAATATCTCCATGTCAGCGGAATATCAGATGTACTCTTAACATCTTCAAAAGCATTTAATACATTTTAAAAATAATATCATGTAAATGTTTATATAGCTCAAAACTGATCCCATCCATACTTAGTGCTTTATTAATTTTGAGATTTTTAATTTGGTCTTTTAATTACTTAACATCTTTTATACCTGATATCTGGAAGAAAGCATTTATTCTCCCTCTTCATAAAGGCGACAATGACTCTGACATAATCCAAATATCTCAAGCTTCTGTCCTTTCACTATTCTTTCCCCATCTCTAAAATACTAGAGAAGTGCATTCATACTCAGCTCTTAGGTCATTTGGTAAAACACCAAATCCTTTCCGCACTCAACATGGCTTTAGACCTGGACATAGCACCAACACTGCTCTCATTTCCTTCTTGGGCACAGTAAATAGAGCACATGATGCTGGCTTCTTAGTCTCTGCACTCTTTCTTGATTTATCTAAGGCATTTGACACTCTTTCTCACTCCCTACTGCTTACTAAACTCTCTAAACTCATCCTATCACCCCCACCCTACAATGGTTTACTAACTATCTTAGCAATAGGCAACAATCTACTATGTAGCAGAAATTCTTCTTCCCCATTCATCACTATAAATACAGGTGTTCCCCAAGGCTCAATTCTGGGTCCCCTTCTATTCAGTATATTTGTCAATAACTTTCATAACACTCTTACCAACAGTACTGTCATCCAATATGCAGATGACTTGACTATCATCTGCTCTTCTAAATATGCCACTGTATTACAACATCTTACCCAAAAAGCGTTTACCTCCACTGAATCCTAGATGCCTCAGAACCATCTTGCCCTTAGCCCCAATAAAACAAAACTAATATTTACCCCCATAAAATCTAGCGATGTTGACAAGTCACTATTCACTGTTCATTCCCATAGCAACACTATCATTGATGTTGTCCCTAGCACCAAATTACTAGGTGTCATCACAGATGACAAATTAACCTTTGACCTTCACATCCACAGCAACATAAACAAAAAACATCAAAAGCTAGGTGCCCTCTATAGGAACAACTATTTCTTTAGCCCCTCTGCAAAGAAAGCCCTGGTCTTATCCTTCCTGCTTCCAACTCTTCTATATGGCACCCCCATCCTCACAAATCTACAATCTTCCTTAAGAACTAGAGTAGACTCTTGCTACAACAAAGTTGCTAAATCTGTTACAAATGCAAAATATTCTACCCACCACTGGTCTTCTCTGCATCAACTAAATTGGCTAGAATCCCCGCACCAACTTACTTAGCTACAACTAACTACAGCCCACAAGATTATCTACTAACCAGAAACCTGCCCTTCCCTCTCCTCCTCACTGACCATGTACCATCCTAATTGCCACCTCAGATCTGAAAACAAAATGCTACTATCTGTCAAGAAACCCAAGCTCTCAGCTGGCCAAATGCTGCATTCTCATGCTGTCTCCAAGTTATGGAATAATCTCCCTTCCTCACTCAGAACCATCAACAATCCTGCCTCCTTTAAAGGATCACTCAAACTTTATCCCTCCTCTCACTGGCTATGCTCCTGCACTGTAACTAATAACCCCACCACCTAACCTCTCCCTCCCCAGAGCCTCAACCTTAACCACTCAACTACAAATATCTCCTATCCTCCTCCTCCTTACCATGCTCACTCCTTGCTATCATCTTCACTTGGCCCTTCCTCCTTTAGCCCTCTTGTCACTTCCTCTCTACCCTGTATTCAACTCTCCTTTGCTAACAATTCAGCAAATACATTTATACTCATGTGTTAGTCCAAATGCTTGCCATTTTTATTTACATGTCCATATCTGATTGAAACATTATCATTCTTATTCCTATTACTTTCTCTAAATACAAAAGTACTGCTCTAATTACTTTGTTCTACATAGTAATGCTTATACTTTTATAAGTAATTAAACATCATTTACATGTAAATTAATGAATGTAAAAGTACTGCTCATTATACTTCGTTCTATGTATTAACATGTTTACCTTTGTATGTAATTAATGTGGGGCTTTTCTCCCTGGGCCTCCACTGAAAATGGGGTCTTTCTAGGACAAGTGGACTTTCCTGGTTAACAAATGCAATAAATAAAACAAATTAATAAAGGAAAAAGACTTATCAATCTTACTTTTATGTTCTTTTGATAGTTTATTATGCATGTTTTCTTTTTAAAAAACTATCCAATAAGTTGCTGTTACGCAGGTCTGACTTTGTTGTATTAATTTCTTCATAATACTTGCTAAAACATAAATCTTTCACATCTGTAGTTTTAATAGTCTTACTTCCCTCTTTATAAACAATCTCCTTGATATGGTTTATTTTATTCATGTGTTTCAATCTAATAGCTATTCTATGAAGGCTCTTTGGGTTTATTGAATACAACCATAATTTATTTTTTTTTTATAGATTAATGGAAATCTTTTGATGTAAGATTTACAGGTATTTCTGATTTAGATTTTTCAACTGTGTGCTTGCAGCTTTATCATTGGGTTTAAAGTTTAATTTTAATTTATCATTTTCAGCTTGGAGAGCATTTAACTCTTTATCCCATTCCTTTCTATTACAAATATACCAGTTCTTTACTTTACCATATAAGTAAGCTTTTAACGTGTCCCATAGTATGACATTAGTGACCTCACCATTATTGTTAAATTCTATAAATTAATTTATCTCTTTTAATAACCATTCAGTAAAGCCTTTTGTTTTAGTTATATATGTCAGGAATCTTTGGCAGGAAATTACATTGTTTGGACTTAAAGTTAATTTAAATATAATAGCATTGTGGTCAAATAAGGAACAAAAAACTATTAGTATCGCCTCTATTTTGGTGTATAATACACTAGATACCAATAGTTTATCAATATTGGTTTGAGTCCCAAATCTAAAAGAATGGTGAGTATATTTTAAAGAACCATCTAGTTTTAAATCTAATATATCACTCATATACATTGTGTTAATAGAATGATTTATATGTTTCACTACTAAAGACAGCCTGATTTGTTTAACATATATAGTGTCCTTGTATGACAGGATGCAGTTAAAATCACTAGCTATCAAGAGTTCTCATTTAGAGTATAGTGCTGTAATATCTGAGTATTTATTAACTTTTTAGAACCAATCCCAGGGATCCAATAGGTATTTATAAGAGTATAGCATTTTTTATCAGTTTTTTTACCACAAATCCTAGCATACCATTTTTGCCAGAATCCACTATTTTAGGTAGACTTGACTTTTTTTCCAAAGAATAAGAACACTTCTTTTTGAACCAAACTAAGAGCCAGTTAAAACTGAATAATCTTTTAACAACAATCTATTTAAATCTTTAGTCAATAAATTTGTTTCCTGTAGAAAAACGTCTGCTTTATGCAGAGTTACAAAACAATGTAAGAAACTTCTCTGTGTGGAAGATTTTCAGTCCATATATCTCTAGTTAATTACTGTATATTAATCAGATCAGACAACAGTATTAGAAGTAACGAACTTAAACTTGTCTTAAGTAAAAAAAAATAATAATAATAATAAAAAATATATAATTGTACAGAATTACTAAATATTTTATAGTAATCCAAGCAAGGCAGGCAGTCGGTTTCCAGTCAAAAATCCTTTATTAAGTACACAGACAAGTAATCCAAGTAAAACAAAAATAGTGTAATAGTTTCCTCACAAACTTTCTAAATATATATATATATATATATATATATATATATATATATATATATACTTTGTATCAGGCAAGGGAGTGGTTTATTGTGCTGTAAAACAAAGTGTTATTGGTACACATGTTAAATTCACATCCCTTCTCCCATCAGTGTGACATTCAAGCTGGTCCTGCCCTACTTAGTAGCTGTCATAATAATATAACCCTTATGTACTTTAAATAAAATTTATAATGATGTGGTACCTCTTATTTAACCAGATTATTAACTAGAGTATTAAGTCTGTGATTTTATCCAAGACAATATACTACACGGCTAGAAATATATCAACCTTAGTCCATTTGGTAATCAAAACATATATATAAATATACATATACGCCTTGCGTGTAAAAAATCATATTCTATTTCCATAACCTATTAACAAATTTATTGTTAACAAAGATCGCTTTCGTCCTTCTAGACCTCTTCAGGTCTGTGTACAAGAACCCTAAAAACCTATAAAAATATTATTGTATAATTAGTTTGTATTGCTATTAAACTACCCCTTTTTAAAGGGTTATTTAACTCAATTATATTTATAGAAATATATCTATATGTTGGCATATATTGGAACAATAGGTATAGAAACTACTATGAAATGATTTAGTGCATTAAGCATCACGCTAGTAAAAGAACAACTTGTTATGGAAAAATACAATAAGGATGGTGTGAAAATTCAGAATTAAAACCATTTTTAAGATCCAACATGGAATAAAGTATTCCAGGCTTGATGAAAAGTTCATACAAGCCTCTGACTAACAACACCATAACACAACCAATCACACTGTTGCTACTACTTCTATGTACATAAACTGAAATTTTCTAAATAAAGATGTTATGCTTTTTAGGAAGACGTTAAATTACTGGAAAACAAGCCAAAAAAAAACTATACAACAAGGTTAAAAATATAATAAGACCTATCAAATAGAAGAACTTTAAATAACTATCATATTGAAGATATGCTCGGACCATTCTTAAGACTTGAAATATTTATATGAATTAAGAAACTCTGTATTATGAGTAAATAATGTCTTTTTAAGGTACATGTGCCTGCAATTTAACCAGAATAACACTTGAGGGGGAAGGCATGCCCGAAGGCAGGTAAAGGCTAGGAGTGTGATAGTGAGGGTCGGAACTTTGAATGTTGGCAGTATGACTGGTATAGGGAGAGAGCTAGCTGATATGATGGACCAAAGGAAGGTTGGTATATTGTGTGTGCAAGAGACCAGATGGAAGGGGAGTAAGGCTAGGTGTATCAGAGGTGGTTTCAAATTGTTTTATCATGGTGTGGATGGAAGGAAAAATGGCGTAGGTATTATCCTGAAGGAACAGTATGCTAAGAGTGTTTTGGAGGGGAAACGAGTGTCAGATAGAGTGATGTTTATGAAGCTGGAAATTGATGGTGTAATGATGAATGTTGTTAGTGCATATGCTCCACAAGTTGGGTGTGTGATGGATGAGAAAGAAAAATTTTGGAGTGAGTTGGATGAAGTGGTGTTTCCTGTACCCAAGGGTGAGAGACTGGTGATTGGAGCAGATTTCAATGGGCATGTTGGTGAAGGGAACAGAGGGGATGAGGAAGTGATGGGTAGGTATGGTGTTAAGCAAAGGAATGCAGAAGGTCAGATGGTAGTGGATTTTGTGAAAAGGATGGAAATGGCTGTGATGAATACATATTTTAACAAGTGGGAGGAGCATAGGGTGACATACAAGAGTGGAGGAAGATGCACACAGGTGGAGTATATCTTATGTAGAAGGGCCAGTCTGAAGGAGATTGGGGAAAGTTTAGTTAGACAGCATAGGATGGTGGTTTGTAGGATGACATTGGTGATCAAGAAGAGGAGGATGAGTGTGAGGGCAGCACCAAGGATCAAATGGTGGAAATTGAAAAAGGGTAATTGTGAGGTGATGTTCAGGGAAGAGTTAAGACAGGCACTGAGTGTCAGTGAAGAGTTACCAAATAGCTGGGTAACTACAGCAGAGCTAGTAAGAGAGATGGCTAGAAAGGTGCTTGGTGTGATATCTGGAAAGAGGAAGGAGGACAAGGAGACCTTGTGGTGGAATGAAGATGTACAAGAGAGTATACAGCGAAAGAGGGTGGCGAAGAAGTGGGATTGTCAAAGAGATGAAGAAAGTAGACAAGAGTATAAGGAGATGAGGTGCATGGCAAAGAGAGAGGTGGTGAAGGCTAAGGATAAGGCGTATGAAGAGTTGTATAAAAGGTTGGACACTAAGGAGGGAGAAAAGGACCTGTAACGATTGGCTAGACAGAGGGACTGAGCTAGTAAAGATGCATAGCAGGTAAGGGTGATAAAGGATAATGAGGGAAATGTACTCACAAGCGAGGAGAGTGTGTTGAGCAGATGGAAAGAGTACTTTGAGGGGTTGATGAATGAAGAGAATGGGAGGGAGAGAATGTTGGATGATGTGTGGATAGTGAATCATGACGTGCAGTGGATTAGCAAGGAGGAAGTAAGGATAGCTATGAAGAGGATGAAGAACGGAAAGGCTGTTGGTCCAGATGACATACCTGTGGAAGCATGGAGGTGTTTAGGTGAAATGGCAGTGGAGCTTTTAACTAGATTGTTTAATGAAATCTTGGAAAGTGAGAGGATGCCTGAGGAATGGAGAAAAAGTGTTTTGGTACCGATTTTTAAGAATAAGGGTGATGTGCAGAGCTGTAGTAACTACAGAGGGATTAAACTGATCAGTCACAGCATGAAGTTATGGGAAAGAGTAGTGGAAGCTAGGTTAAGAAGGGAGGTGATGATTAGTGATCAGCAGTATGGTTTTATGCCAGGAAAGTGCACTACAGATGCAATGTTTGCTCTGAGAGTGTTGATGGAGAAGTACAGAGAATGTCAGAAGGAGTTGCATTGTGTCTTTGTGGATTTAGAGAAAGCATATGGCGGGGTGCCTAGAGAGGAGCTGTGGTATTGTATGAGGAAGTTGGGAGTGTCAGAGAAGTATGTAAGAATGGTACAGGATATGTACAAGGGTAGTGTGACAGCAGTGAGGTCTGTGGTGGGAGTGACGGATGCTTTTAAGGTGGAGGTGGGATTACATCAAGGATCAGCTCTGAGCCCTTTCTTATTTGCAATGGTGATGGACAGGTTGACAGATGAGATCAGACAGGAGTCCCCATGGACTATGATGTTTGCAGATGACATTGTGATCTGTAGTGAGAGTAGAGAACAGGTGCAGGAGACCCTGGAGAGGTAGAGATATGCTCTAGAGAGAAGAGGAATGAAGGTCAGCAGGGCTAAGACAGAATATATGTGTGTGAATGAGAGGGAGGATAGAGGAATGGTGAGGATGCAGGGAGTACGGGTGGGGAAGGTGGATGAGTTTAAGTACTTGGGATCAACAGTTCAGAGTAATGGTGAGTGTGGAAGAGAGGTGAAGAAGAGAGTACAGGCAGGATGGAGTGGGTGGAGAAGAGTGCCAGGAGTGATTTGTGACAGATGAGTACCAGTAAGAGTGAAAGGGAAGGTCTACAAGAGGGTAGTGAGACCAGCTATGTTATATGGGTTGGAGATAGTGGCATTGACAAAAAGGCAGGAGTCTGAGCTGGATGTGGCAGAGTTAAAGATGTTAAGATTTGCACTGGGTGTGATGAGGATGGACAGGATTAGGAATAAGTATATTAGAGGGTCAGCCCAGGTTGGAAGGTTTGGAGACAAAGCCAGAGAGGCAAGATTACGTTGGTTTGGACATGTGCTGAGGGGGGATACAGAGTATATTGGGAAAAAGATGCTAAGGATGAAGCTGCCAGGTAACAGGAAAAGAGGGAGGCCTAAGATAAGGTTTATGGATGTGGTGAGAGAGGACATGCAGGTGGTTGGTGTGACAGAGCAAGATGCAGAGGACAGGAAGAAATGGAAACAGTTGATCTGCTGTGGTGACCCCTAATGAGAGCAGCCAAAAGAAGAAGAAGAAAACTGTATAACAGATTACCTGTAATTATTACACTTTGTAAAAAAGTTATGAAACAGTACCTATATTAATATTTTGCTTATGTAAATTACTTACATTTCCACCACATTCACTAGAAAAACCTGATAACTGATTACAAATTCTCATCTAATTTCTCACACAGACTAACGCTTGTTTAAAAAGCCTGCATAGATGTTGGCAATTTACATTCATATTCATTATCTAACAAGGCTGGATTATAAAGCAGACTGCTAATGTCTATATTTTATGCAGAAATATAAGCTATCTTAATGAAACTGTATGTGTTTTTCAACTTATGTTATTCCACTATTCCCTATATAAAGCACACATCTGAGTCTTCTAACTAATAAAGTGGTGCTACAGCATTATCTAGTATGAAAAAATGTTTCAACTAGAAATAATATTCATTAAAATCTTAAGAATTACATTTTAAAAAAAATCAATGTACCGGCTACAGATGGAATAGGACACTCAATAGTAATGTTGAAAACATTTAACACAACTTTCCACTCTTATCCATTAAGTGTATGCTTCTGTATTGAGTTTGAGGTTTAAAGAGAACACCTCTATGTGTTCCACATTAAATATGTGCCCTTTGTGTATCATTTCACTTGTTTCCCCCTTCAATAATTAAACAGACGTTACAGGTATATGTAGCTAAAATAAGCCATTCAGAAGTCTAATGAACTATTATTATATTAAATTGTACTACTTACAGTTTGCCTTTAATACTGGGAAATATTTTAAAAGCTAGAGCATTTAAAAGTCTGTTTTAACAATCCTTTTCTGTGTTCTGAAAGCTTCTGCTTCTGAGTGGTTAAAGGTTATGTTGCACTTCCTGTCTGACTCAGGAACTGTTCAGAAAGGATTCAGAGTGAAGCAGACATACAGAAGCTCAAGGCAAGCCAAAAACATTTTCTAAACTCTTCTGAAGTAATTTGGTGGGAAAATAGACTGAAAAGAAAGTCTTCAAACACAGAAGGCTCACAGACACATTGTACAAGCCATATTTAAATTGTAAGATTTTTTTAACATCAAATAAGCAGGGGAAAGTTATACAACCTTAATAACATCACTAGAAAGAAATTGGGATAAAAACACATTGGTTCACGCATTTTAACTTTATCCCCTAATGTCAGTAATACTATATGTAAATACTGTGTTAGATATTAAAAATTAAAACAGTAAAGAGTTTTAACATTCCTTTCTACACACATACATTTCCCAACAATCAAACCAGCCCCCAAACCAGAGTCATTCTGTTAAGGTTACTCAGTTACTAAATTGTTGTTGAAAAGGAATAAACATAAAATATTAAAACTGTTTGAGTATGGTATTTCCCTTTAGATTCATAATAGTTTAGTTAAAATAAGCTTATTACTATATACTTTACTCCCTCTAGTGGAAAAAAGCTGCAATATTACAGTAACAGGGAGACTAAGACTTACAAACTGAAATTAATGTAAGAAAAATAGAAAAGTATTAAATTTAGGTGATTTCATTTAAAATATTTCAGAAAGAGCCTCTTTTAAGTCAAATAGAATATAAATAACTAACAGGTAGTTTTATTTGTCTCTGATTTTTTTTTGTTCTCTTTAATTGCCCAATCATTCCTTGTAGCCTGTCTTTTTTAAGATGCACGGAGGTCCATATCATCAGTAGAATTAAGTACATTATTTTTCTGGATGAAGGAAACTGCATCTTATAAGGAATCAAATACCCTTTTCCCCTCTGACAAGAATAATCTTAGTTTTGCAGGGTATATTAAGTGAGTTTTTATCTAGGTTTCTTCAGTGATTTTAACATAGGAATACAAGCATTTCTTTTTTGAAACCAGAGAGGAATGGGCATTGTGAAATCTAATGAAAGAATCATCAAGTTTTATGGGTGAAGCAGGCTAGGCTGTTTCCAAAACTAGATCCTTGTCTTGACTAGAAATAAATTTGACTATTATAGATCTTGGATTTGAAAGTTTTTTGCTTGGTGTCACTACAGTCAAAGATCTATGAGCCCTGTCTATGCCAAATGACAAGGCTTCAGGAAGGTTAAATGTTTTAGGGATCCAAGTGGATAAGATGTTTACCATGTTATCTCTGTCTAGTTGCTCAGGAACTCCATAATTCCAGATGTTGTTCCTCCTCACCCTATTCTCCAGGTCATCAATTTTTCTAAGAACTTGTTTTGTTGATGAATAAAATCAATATTATGTTCTCCTTTTGTAAATCTGCTGTCTATATCAGTGATAGAATGAATCCTCCATAGCAGATATCTGAAATTTCTGTTGTTTCATTACTTCCTTGATTAATTCAGTCTGCTTTGTAGAATCTTTTTATTTTATCGACTTGGGAGTCCAGTTTATCTAGTTTTAAGGACACATCTTGCATACTACAAAGAATAGACTGCAACTCTTTCTTCATTGAATTTTCTTGTAAAACTACTTTAGAGTGGTTCATCTCTTATAAATATTTATCTTGAAGTTTTGACAGGAAAATATTTGAAAGGCAAATTCTTCTTTCCACCAAAATGTCCCAAGAAGTTTCCAACATGATATTCCAACTTATTTGAATGATTTTTGATAAAAATGATAATTTAATCCTGTCAGAAATGTATAGAAGATTCAAAATCAGAGCAAAATTCCAATGCTGCTAACTGCTTGCCATCTTGGCCACGTGCCACCCATCCACATTAACTGTTGATGTACTCACCCTACTGATTGAGCCTATAAGTACTTAACTGCCTACTTCCATTTTCCTGCTAGTCTTCCTATGTGTAGTACTGTTTGGGGGAATGACCCTGAGTAGGTAATTTATCTAGGGGCTTCCTTGATGTTGAGATCACCTGGAAACCCTACCCCACATACAATATAATAGCACAAGTTGTCATACAATTTACAGCAACAACTCAGATAGAAAGTCTCTATGTCTATTGGCAAATAATCATAGTATATCATGATCTGCATGTAATGAAAGCTGTTCTTTGATTGGGTAATACATCTTGTGCTGGCATGTAAATATTATTTCTGGACACAAATACCACCAAATTCTGACTAAGTGAAGTCTATTTTCTTTTTGTACAGGCAGCTTGGAATTTTTGCAGCATTTCACAGCACTTGCTAATTCTGTGTATGTGAATTATATGAGGAAGCTTATGTTGTGGGATAATGCTATGTTTCTATTGAATGTATGGAAGTATTTGGGGCCCCTATCTTTTATACTAAGCAGATGTAAGAGACAAAACTGGAGACTGTAGTGGAATGTAGCTAGACCTTCAGGATATAGTCAGAATGAAATAAAAAAGCTCTCAACTGTCCAGATTTTCACAGAATGTCTAGCTAGATTGTTGTCTCATTTTTGGTCTGTTCCTCATACAATTTGAAATTTTCTATAAAAACATTGAGGACTGAAGGCACTAAATAATGATACACTTTTGACTTTCAGATGTGTTATCCTTCAGAAAGTGTATGTGACAGTAAAACCTGTTAATATAGCAACTCTCTAAATATATAGGTGCAATATTTAAAATCTATCCATGATTTTGGGCATTTGTGCCCCATTTTATTTATTTTTTCTTATGTTATTTTATGTTTGGATTTCTCCAGATTTCTTGCATTTAGAGGTTGAGATGTATGCTTGCAAGCAGTTCCATCTACTGCACAGTTATCTCTACTGACAGGATTTTCTATTGCAAATGTTGCATATAGGATCTTGGATTGAACTACCCTGCCAATGAAAACCCATGTAGATGAAACTACCTATAAATTCCAAGATCAGCGTACACTATAGCACTACCTCCAAAATCAACTGACAGAACCAAAATACTTCTACTAAACTCTACTTTGTTACCCATACTAGACCTCATTCTACAATAAACACCACATCTTCAAAACCATAAAGTACTACTGCAGTTTTGAGTTAAATTTTTTAAATTCATTTTACCTGCTCTTTTCTGAAGCAGTAAATGGAGGATAGTTTACACATTCATGTCTTTTTTTGCTGCTTGAGACAGAGTATTTTGCTGTTTTGCTGAATATGTGTTTTAATCTTTTATTATGCTGTGTTTCTGCATGTTTCATGGCAGGTGTGATGTCCCCACATGGGGCCACTAATCAAGTAGCATGAATCCTCCCCCACTGACACTGGAGAGGGACGTTCACTTGGAATACAAATGGATAAACTCAGTATTTCCATATGCAGACCTCTCTGCATCAAACACAATTTCCCTTAAGAGTGCGCAGGAAACACAGTCAACCTCATGTCAGGATTTCTGTATCTGTCCAGGCCTCCAATAAGACTCCCCACTGGCACAGCTTCAGAGTTAAATTCTCAGCCAAGTGCCAAGGCCAAGTCCTCCACCACTCTCTCTGTGAAACCAGTGCTTCTTGTCCCATTTCCAAATAGCTGACACACACACACACACACACACACACACACACACACACACACACACACACACACACACACACACACCAGGAAAGGCTGGAACAGGTTTACTAGCTATGCCCCCTTCTCAAACTATAAGGTAGTTATCACCGCCAACAGGCACTGCAAAGTCAGCTACTGAAAGTTCTTGCAAGGTTACCCAATTATACTGAGTGAAATTAATATTAATAGAAATGCTAATGTTGACCAAACAGCCATGGAGTCATCACCAAATAAATATATGCAAATACTCTCAAAGCTTAAATATTCTGTAAAAGGACCAACCACAATGAAAGGTTTAAATATATTTAATAATAAATAATAAAAGAACATTAAAATACTAAATATCTATTTACAGTAAACACCAGAGGTTCAGTAACAGGAAAATATTAAAAATAACACCGACGGCAAGTTTCATACAGTTATAGAAAAACAATATTTAGCTAGTCTCACTATCTATTCTTGATTGACGAAAGAATTATTGTTCCTACTTACTGAATTGAGCAAGGCAAAATAATGTGGGTGAGTGGTCCTTGTTGTCAGATCCAAGACAGAATGCAGACTGCTCCTGAGACTTCAGCCTCCTCTAATATTTAAATATCATTTTTGGCTTATAGAATGACATCACACACATCTGGTCACCTGACTCTGTTTCCCATGCTGTGACCAATGCTAGACAGGATTTTAGCACCTATGTGTTACCATACACAGAGGTAGAGCTTTGCTCAGATCTCATGGAAGTCATAAAACCACAAAACACTTTTACTCTTCCTACAGGAGCTACAACCTTTTCTGTAACACAGACATTGCCTCTCTGGCTCCATTCAAAACTATGGGATAACATATTTATGGCTTAAAACATAAAGTAATTTAATTTCAAGAATATTTTACAAAATCAAGTGGATTAAGATTAACCGCTTCATTTCCAGTATATGCTGTAACAGTGTACACATTTAAACAGTTACAATAATGCATGTACATCTCTTTTCCTTCCAGCAGGGCACACTGTTGATACATTTTAACACAAGCAAACCTCACAAATGCATTTTCAGCACAAGCATCTGTACAAATCAGTCTGATATACAAATTATATATAATTATTTACAAAATTCCAGCTAGCTGTATAGGCATATGTTGCAAATCCACTGCCCTATTTTTCCTAGCATGGTTGGCAGTACCTCCTATCATCACAGCAGGTATAGAATTTTTGTTGTGCTGCTTTTGTTGCCCATTACACCAGTTTTGTATCGTATCAATCCTTCCTCAGAATCTAGCTAAATGGTTTAGTGAATGCTAAATACATGCTGAGGAGGTAATTTCCAAGGACATTTTTGTGGTATTTACTGAGTTTGAACTTTAAATGTTGTATACTGCTTCCCTGTTTTGACGATTTTCAGTCATTATTCTATGTTCCTGGTCAAGGCCTGTTTTAGGAATTCATCTGGTGATGGCAGTTCCTTACATTGACACTAGTTACCTGGAAATGAAATGTTAGCATTCACTGGATGTTTTTTATGAAATTGTTTCTTACTGAGCTGTTGTGATTGCTTATATTTTGATAGTTTTATTTGAAAAGAAACTATTTAACTTGAAACACCATTGTCTAAGTTTGAAATTTCCTGACAAACAAATACATTTTGTTTGTTTCGTATTGCACACATAATTTTGAAAAAGCTTTATTGTCATTGAAACGTGTGTGTGTGTGTGTGTGTGTGTGTGTGTGTGTGTGTGTGTGTGTGTGTGTGTGTGTGTGAGTGTGTGTCTGAGTGTGACAATATCTAATAGATGTATAATCATAAAAGCATAGCAAGCATTACCTAAACCTGTGGCATAACAAAATGATGAAAGTGGAGGACTAAATTTTGTTGCCTTTCTTATTACTGAATGATGTGGAACTAAAGCAAACCCTTAGGCAGTTAAAGGGGGAGGGGTCCATATTCTCAGCAGCTATTCCATTACCATTATGAACAATGAGTGCTTCATTAGCTTTTAGATATAGTGAGCCCTCTTCTGAAACACAGAAAACATGATTTTATTCTTGTTGGTGTTATTTGCTGATTTTGAACCATCCCCTTGTAGCTATCTTAGTATCAAATGTACACTGCAGACAATAAACCTGGCAGGTTGTCTACTAATTAATTTATTTATTTCTAATTGACAACGGGGTAGGCGGACTGGTCCGAAGACCCTCTTCAGCCATGATCCTTGCACAGATGAATGACATAAACTGGAATATCAAAGGTTTTGATCGGATGTCTGGTTGTAACCATGTTATTATGTGTTTGAGATATAGATGCCAAGATTCACCTCTTGAGCAAAGCTCGGGAAGTGAAGCTTGGCATCCATTTCAAGAACACATAATAACTAGTTATGATCAGTGAGACCTGATTATAACTTTTTGTAATGCATGGAGGTTTTATCTACTACATGTACTATCAGTTACAAAAGAAACAAAAATGCAAAGTGCTTCACCTGCTTTGAATGCGAGTAAAACACTTTGTGAGTGCTGTGTACCGGCAACAAAGAATATAACTGGAGGAAAAAAATCAAAGGCAATTTTTAATTATTGCTCTAATTTAAATTAGTGACTTATTGACTGATGTCTGTAAAGTTTTGCAGACAGAAAATATGAGGCACCAGGGGCATTTGAGAGTGATATAACATTTTGAGATCCTTCATCTGAATGTAACAGCACATATGGGGTGTGTAGCAGATGCTTGTTACAAGTTGCTGTTTTTATTTCCAATTTTGGAGCTTAATCATGGTGCTCCATGCACTACAATATAGTAGTATTGCAGATAGTGGTTGATTACATATCGAATAGTACATTTTAAGAAATGCAGTGATAACTGTACAAAGAAGAAACAGCAATAAAACACAAATCAAACAGTAGATCATCATACAAATTGTATAAAGTTTCAGTAAAAGGCTAGCTAGAGGCAGGGTTGGAAAGTAGAATTGTTATTCATTATCCCTAAAACATTTACATGCAGAGTCATTGTGGAGTTTGGTTCTGAAGCCAGTAAAGATTTCATTGATAGTTAAATCAGGGGGAGGTTTATTCCACAGGGCTGATCCAAGTCTTGGAAAGGGTGCTCTGTGCAGTGAAAGTTAATCAGGCTGGGAGTTTCTTAAGGAGTAGGTCAGTTTTGTGATTGGGAGGAATCTTTTACGTTGTGGGGAGATATCCTCCCTTTAATATTTGAAATATGAGAAAGGTAAGTAAATAGGTAACTTTCAGTTACTGGCTGTTGGTTTTGTTTCTGCAGAAGAAGGCAACGATGAGTTTAGGAGCCAGCCAGAAGTATAAACCTGCAAATTCTGTTTTCTGTAATCTGAAGTCTTTTTGTGTTATAGCAAGAAGGTCAAGAAGTGCAAAGCCTAGTCCAGCTTAGGAGAAGTGCATTTTTGGCCGAAGCTACTCTAACTGCTGGTGATAAAAGGTATGTTATTCAGTTACTTAGTTTTAGTTGGGACAGAACTTTATTAGCAGTGTCATCAGTATGGTTAGTGAAGGTATATTAGGGGTCAAGGGTAATACCTAGGTATTTGTATTCAGAAGCTAAGGGTATGATGGCATCCTGGCTGTCTGTTATTGTCATTATAGATAGCTGGGGTTATTTGGAAGAGGATGCAAACATCATAACATTTTCTTAAGACTGATCAAGATTTTATTATACAAGGCCCATTTGCACAGAATGGAGAAGGAACTTTATACTTGCATTTGCATCCTGATGGCTATTGGCTGAAGCAGGAGAATGTAATCAGTATAAAGTCATAGCTGGCCTTAGGCATAGGCCAACTAGGCATCTGCCTAGGGCACCGCTCTAGCAGGGGCACTTTTCCAGTATTTATTTAGTGTAGGTAGACCAGGATGGGGACACCTGGTGGTGCCAGGGGGGTGCCATGGAGCCCTTTTGCCTAGGGCACCAGTTGACCTAAGGCCACTCCTGTATAAAGTATGATGTTTAAAGAGGAAAGGTCATTTGGGAGGTCACTGATGAATAAGAAGAAAAGCAGTGGGCTTAAAACACAGCCCTTTGAGACTCCTTTGTCAAGTGTACTAATTGTTGAGAGCTCATTATTAGAATGAGCTTTGAATATTTTATTCCTCAGAAAACTCTGTGATCATTTCATGTAATTCTGACCAAAGATAAGCCTGTTAAGTTTGTAAAGTAAAAGTTTGTGGTTAATTGTTACAAATGCTCTAGTTATCGATTCAAAAATGCCAGCAGTGTCTTGGTCCTCATTAATATTATAATAGTGCTGGCAGCAGAAAGTAGAGGAGTTGTAGTTTTACAGTCTTGCTGTTTGTCTGAAAGCAGATCATAGTTATCAATGTGCTTAATTAATTGTTTGTAAATCAAATTTTTCTAAGATTTTAGTCAAGAGACAGAGTGAGGAGATAGGCCACAAGTCTTTTTTTTTTTTTGAGAAAGCCGCTTTTGGAATTGGGATAATGTAAGAATGTTTTAGATTTGGTAGAACTACACCTGTAGTAAAGGATAGGGTGTAGATGTATGAAACAGTTTTAGCCATTTTGTCTGCGGATTTAATCAAAAAAATAGTGTGGGGCTTTGTTTATTTGTTGTGGGGCTGAATGTTTAAGTATTTTTAGAAGGTTTTTAGTCTCCTTTACAAATTCTGCTGTAAAGAGCAATGTTGTAACAATGTCAGCTAGCGGACAGAGTGAGACTTGAGGAAGATTACTAGAATGAGTGAAAGAGGTAGTGATGTCCATGATGCAGGAGCGGAGGAATATTTTATAATCTTTACATGGTTGCTGTTAGTCCCACTTGTCATGAAGGGGGAACAGGAGCTGTTAGACATATGCTCTGTAATTT
Organism: Protopterus annectens; assembly: GCF_019279795.1. Classification (NCBI taxonomy): domain Eukaryota; kingdom Metazoa; phylum Chordata; order Ceratodontiformes; family Protopteridae; genus Protopterus; species Protopterus annectens. The sequence goes on from NC_056748.1 coordinate 305,834,573, forward strand.
ACTTCAGTTCTTTCCAAAACTGTTTTTGGATTTCTAGAAGATGAATTTTTTTTTGTTACACAAATACATTTAAATGACTTAGTGGCTATTCTAGTTTCTTTTGTTAAGGTAATTCTGAAGTAGGTTGTTATCATTCTAGTTTTGTTCCTAGATAGACCAGCCTACGTCTTTCATTTCATAATTTTTTTTTAATGTCACTTGTGAGCCAAGGGGACACCTGGCCTCCAAAACTCCTGCATGCACAAGGGAAAAGGGTGCCTGTCAATTAGGCTGAGTACACCAAACTTAGGAAGATGGGCTGTCTGTCACTTAGGTGAAGCATTTCTGAGTGCCTGACTTCCAGATTGGATGAGTTCAAAAGATGAGTGAGTGAAGGTCATGAGGTTGAGATAAGATGTCAGATGGGTCAAAGATGTAATTATCAGTTACTGTACATTGTCCTTCAGCAAGAGTGAAATAATAGAAGAGGTTGAGATGTCAGGGCAGTAGAAGGGAAGTAACAATTTAGTGAAGTTTAAAATATGGAGGTAGTGACTTGCCTGATACCTGGAGTACAGTGTGGAATAATGCAGGAGGAGGGTTTTTAACTGACAGACTAAAAATAAGGTTTAAGATGTGTATGTTCTAGAGTGATAGCCATGGGGAGATTGGCTGAGCGAGCCATAGGAGGTAAAGCTGAAATAACAGGGCAGAGCTGAGGGAACTGGCGGAGAACAGTCTGACTTGGATGTTGAAGACCTGGAGTAGTGGAAGAGATGGAAGGCAGTGAGATGAAGTCTCTAGTAAGAGAAATAATTGAATGCTAAATGTGTCCTATATCAGGGAGGAGCTGCTGGAAGGGAGTGTCTGAGTGTAAGAGGATGAATTATGAATTTATGAAAATTTAGACTGGATGAAGAGCATGGAAGAAGCAAAGGTCTAGCAGGCCAGAGGGGAGGTAGGTAGGTGACTGGGATTACGTACAGGATATGGTGAATTATGGTAACTTTAGGAGTGTGTAGAATGTGATGCTGTGTTTTATGAGTTAAATTAAAAAGGAAGTGGAGATATATGTGTGTGGGGGGGGGGTGAGCCTTAATGGAGAAAAGAAAAAGATTAACTTGATGTTAAGATGAAAAAAATCATTGTGTACAATTGTATGAAATGCCAGATTGTTAACTGATACCAGTAACAAGACACAAAATAGCAAGAACCTATCTACCATTCCCAGGGAACTTTAATAGGAATAAAAGAAAAATCCAAGGGGCACTCTTTAAGTCTGTTACAATGATGCCTACTTCTAAGATGTTTGCAACCAAAATAAAAATGCTCATACTGAAAACAATGGGTGTCAACTCTAAGTATGTGAATAGACTAGAAGATAATTTAGATGTAGCAGTTGAGCACTGTAAAAGCTGCAATGGCTGCATGATGAGTATAAGCAAAACAGCATACAGCAATGTGTGTGTGTGTGTGTGTGTGTGTGTGTGTGTGTGTGTGTGTGTGTGTGTATAGCTCTGTGTGGTCACAGGGATACATACAGTATTATATTAATTTAGTTTGTCCTCAAATGCCCTTTGTTGTAGACCACACTCTATTTGACTGATGTTTTTGCAGAGGTTTCTGCACACAAATGTGTCTGGTTAGTGGAGGGGATACTTAGTTGTGAGACTTAGTTCATGAGTCAAACATTTTTACAGAAGTTTCCAGAAGCTAGTCTACTTGGAGAAGGAGAAAGGACCTTCAACACCTTACTGCAGAATGTTGTCTAAAGTGATTTGGCAGAACTGTATGGGGATACATTTGCTTTTTTGGTAGGGAGGGGGATCAGTTGCTGAGTAAAATCCACAGGGAGGATATGGGTCCCATAAACAATCTTTTATAATAATTTGTCTACATTAGAGACCTTCTCTCAACTAATCCTGGTAGTCAATGATAGCCCTGATTTGGTTTTCAGTATATTCTGAGCCCATTGTATAAACTGTAGTGGTCTGACAAATCTGTGGGGATTTCTTTCTCTTCCAGTGTGCAATAGTACTCTTGTAGATGTCTTGGTATTTTACAGTGCAAACTAGGTAAAAGTCTGTTAGAGTATCGCCTTTCCAAGTCACTAGTTAGAGTAATGAAATTTGCACCCTTTATTGTGATTGCTTTTGTCCCATTTGCAGAGGTAAAAAGGTGGGAGCTATAGTCACAGTTGCTAGGTGGGTTCTACAGGAAAACTGCTAGATTTGTAAGCTACTTCTAGCAATGTTTTTGCTGGGGTGCCTTGCTAATGGGTGAGGCACCTAAGAGAGAAAACAGGGCCTTGGATAAGGGCCTTTGCCTCCAGAACTTGTAACCACTATAGCAGCTCATTTGAGCACCTGTTTAAAAAAAGGCATATATGAAGCCACTCTGTCCTTTCTCCTCTTTGTCTGATACATTGTGGTGGCAAGAGGAATGTCCTTCTGCACCAGGACACAGGTGATGTGTGTCTATGTATTTCTTCTGGTATTAATTGTCAACCTCTGTACCTGACATCAGTATTAGAAATTAGTATTAGAAAGAAGACGATATCCTAGCACTGTTGGCAGAGCTCAGCTTTTCAATAGGTTAATGGTATAGCAACAAGAAAGGTAATCTGGAGGCTCTGGGTTTGAGTCCTATTTGAAGCATGCAGATTTTTAGTACTATACACCTGGACTTAAATTTCTTTGGAGGAAAAGGACCTTGTCTATTTGAGCTGCTGTAGTTTGCAAAGAGGCCTATGCATGCATTATTTCCTTTCCTTTCTTTGTCTAGTTTTATATCTACCTGTATCTGTCTTTATCCATCTATATATCAGAATATGTTTTGGTATTACACAAAATTTTAACTGTTCTTCACATTAATGCTGTAGTTTAGCCATGTCAAACTGTAATGCATGTTATGGAAAATAAAGAACTTTCAGTGGTGTAGTGGCTTGTCCGGTGCAGGTAGTCTATTTCCTAATAATCACATCTCTTTTTGATATTATTGCATATATCATTTGCATAGTCAGTCTTGATTGTCTGTCCACTTTTGAACTTTATGGTTCTGTTTCACAGTAGCAGCTGTGAAAAGTAGCTGGGCAGTATTGCAGCCACTTGACAAGCTTGATATGCACACTGCATACATGCTATGTACAGTACAATGTTAGCAGGCTGCATTTTGTATTTCACTATATTGACCACACTTTATGCTACATGGGCCCTACCTGAATGCCCTGTTATATTACTTTGAATGCTACATTACTGAATAACATCTACAGTGTCTCAGGTGTTGCAGTGTACCACCACAGGATTCAGAAATAGCTTAAAGAGTCAGTCAGCATATCTATTTAATGTTCCTGAACTGCTGTATTTTTACTATCACAGCAGCTTTCCATGGATTACAGCACTGCATTTCAGTGTAACACTCTTTCTGAATTACCCTGGTAGAACTGGCATAAAACAACAAATGCCTTACCCATCTAACCTGTTTTTATTCTTATCTACCACATATCTGAAATTGTGTTGTATCTTCCGAATATTTAATTTTCTTCCTAATTTTGTGACACATGCCTTTTTAAAGAAAGCTGTTATGTACATATGTTATCTTTGAGAAAACAGCCCATCCTTAACTTGGTCCACTCCCTGCTTTTATGAAAACTTTATTCTATGAGACTCTCTTAACCTATTGATGCTTACAGAAATTTATATCATATTTTCATACTTACCTCATGAATGCACACATCATGTAATAAATTCATTTAGTTGGTCTTCAAATGCCCTTTGTTGTAGACCACACTTGACCACACTCTGTTTTAACTGCTGTTCACCATTCTGTCTCCATCCTAATTTTCCTGAAGTAAGATCTCCAGTGCGTACGTTTGACAAGGGTGTCGTCAGCTCCCTGAACAGTGGAATCATTGCTGTTGCTTCTTCTTTTCTGGTGTTAGCTGTTCCTATACCTCTTAGTATTATGTTACCCTACTTACTGCTTTCTTAGATTATTGGCATATTTTCAGGCATTTAATATGTTCACCCAAGCATTATTATTATTATTACTATTATTATTATTATTATTATTATTATTATTATTATTATTATTATTATTATTATGTTTATAATTATCATTATTATTATTACTATTATCATTGTTATGATTATTATTATTATTATTATTATTATTATGTTTATAATAATTATTATTATTGCTACTACAATTTTTCATCTAGGGGAACACTATTCTCCAGCGTTTTTGCTTCCCAGGTAAACTACTTTGCACTGATGTTATGGTGCTACATATCTAAACATTCTGCCTCCCTTGGTCACTCCCTTATTATTTTATCGCGTACGATCCAGGTGGGTGAATTTTGCTTTATATCTTATATAACTGTCATCAGCAGAGAAAACTCTTTTTCTTTCAGGCTCATTATGATATCACTTATAATAGTATTACTGAAGACTAGATACAATGCTGGACCACACAAGTCTTCTCTATTTTTGTTATCAAGGCAATGTTTAATGTATTTACTGTCCAGAAGGACAATGTTTCTGAAGCTTGGCTAAAATTAAACAAATGCTTCATTGCCTCTTTCTTTTCTATCATCCATTAAAAAGATTCCTTTAAATTTGATTGACATGCCTGTCCCTTTCTGAATTCATCATAAAATGGGTCTTTTTCCCCCCAACTGGCCTCATAATACTAAAGATTTTTTTATAGAACTGACTACTTGTATTTCCCTGTCACTGAGAGCAGGTTCACAGTCCGGTTGTTTTCTGCAACGTTTTGCCTCTAGCTCTATGAAATGTAATCTTTACACCTTCCTCCAATTTTCTGCAACCTTTATATTCCTTCATTTTTTTAACAAGATTAAGGTATTACTGGTTCTTCCCTTAAGTCATATCAAATCTCTTCAAACCAACAGTTGTATTTACTTTTGTAACTATGCTTTACAAATCTTTTTTTTTGTGACAGATGTAAAACTGAAGCAATAGCTAAAATGCTTCTTTCTTCTGATAATATATTTAGCAAGAACAGCTGTGTTTTTACTAACGGAACCTGGTATTAGAATGCTCCAAACCACAGGTACTGTTGTATCAACAGTCAGTCATTCCAGTTAGAGGAGATGATACAGTGCTGCATTTTCAACTCTAAAACTGGGTCTTAGTTTGGAAATGTAGTTTGTAACATACCATAAACTAAGGAAAAGTTGCTTCTTAAATGCTCTCTCAAGGAAGGACAAATAATATAATTTAGACCTTCTGTTCTAATTAGCATATGTCAACTGCTTAAATCACCTTTCTAGATAAGACTAACATTTTTTACATGTTATTATGAAATAAAGAATGTAATGCAAGCTTCATTACTGATTGGTTAAAAAATTGTGTAGAAAAACGCTGCCTTATTTGAAAAAGTTATTGCAGTGCAAAACTCATGAACTTCCATCAGATGACCTGTAGTTAACTTCTTTTGCCACCAGAAATGTAGCCTATATTCTTGTTCTGTTATGGACAGTTATTTTAAACGGTTATGATAATTTGTGTCACAGTCAACTATTTAATGGCAAGATTATTAAAAAGATAGGGCAGCTTGTGGTAAAAGGGGTAAACTGAAGAGTACTGATCCCACAGATTAATTTAATGAACAGGTTTCCTCTTCAGGTTAAAATTGCATTAAAATGTATAATCTTACATTTATAGTTTACTAAAAATAACTATACATGTATTTGTCTTTTTCAGGCTTCCAGTCTGTAGTTGGCAAATAGCAGTAAAGTCTACATAAACTCTTCCTATCTGGATTTTATGACTTCAGAATCTTTTGGGTATGACATCCTTATGGTTACCGTGACAACAGACAGCAGCTGTGAGGTCAGTTGGAGTAAATGTTTTTGAAACAAACATTGTGGCAGGTGTTTTCAACTGTGATAATTGAAAAGGCTGATAATGGGATAACATATACAAACAAGAAAATATTTTAGTTAAATATAGCATCAATAAACAGAGTGCTAAGAATTTAAGTTGGTCAGTACCCAATCTAAAGACCTGCAGTTACTCTTCTCAACCCCCTGAATGCATGGGATGTGACCTAGCAGATTCCTCAACTTCTTATTTTCTTTATCACAAAAAAATTAAACTATGATGAAATTCATTTCTAGTGAATTAAAAAAAATACAACTAATTTAAAATATACTGCAGAATTCTATACAGAATATACATTTTAAAAAATATATTAAATTAGGTGAGATACATTGAATGTTTGTGAATAATTTAGAGACTGCACAGTTCTGAATGATTCTTCAGTCACTTTTCTCAGAGAAATTCTTTAATTAGAGAATGAATGGATTGTAGCTGTAAAGTCTGTATAAGACATAATACTTTGCAAATTAATTTTACAGCATACCTGCAGATTCAACTGTATTTTGGGGCAGTAGTAACAACCACATGGTAATACTTTTGTCATGAGGAACATACTCAAACTCATCTCTTTGGTTTATACTGATTTTTAAGTGAACATCTTTGTATCATATTTTATTACCTGTTAATAGTAATTGTGAATCTAAGTTGTCGTTTGGTTCCATAGTTAGCCAATCTTGTATCATGGTCATATAATTCAGATTATATAGATTACAATGCTGTGATAGTTTTATAAGGTAGCAGTACATCATACAAGAAAAATCAATTGCAAGAAGGGACCTGATGACTGTCACTCTGGGGAAATGAGACATCTCTGTTGTGGAGCCCTCATTTCAGAATGAAGCAAATGAGGAAATAAAGATGCAGTACAAATCAGAGGAGATGGCCAGATACTGAAAGCAAGTTAAATCAACATTTTGCTGAGAATGCTGGCAAGAAAGAGAGAATAGCTGGACAGCTTCATGCTTTAGAGTTACAGAGCCCAGACTGTGACTCAAATGAGTCAGTACTGAATAGCACCCTGGACGATGGAGGTGGCAGCTGATGCCCATTTATCCACTGGTAGTGACATAAACTGATTCATTGAAATGCTGCCACCTGTTGGAGAACAGGTATATAACATGCAGCTTTTGGGATGAGAATGTGTGCTTTATCTGCTAAGTTCTTCATCTGCAGTAGGTTTCAAATTGGTATGTATGCTGCATTGTGAATTCACACAAAGGAAAAGGCAGAGTGAAGGTGTAGCATACTATCGTATAAATAGTCATGCACGTGGGTTGCTGCTGGATGGGATTAGGCTCAAAAGAGAAAAAAAAAACTTGACTGCCTTGATGACCAGCTGCAATAAGAAGCTCTAGTGTGGGTAGCCAGAAGGTCAGCAGGCAGAGGGAAGAGAAAATAACATTATACACACACACACACACACACACACACACACACACACACACACACACACACACACACACACACACACACACACACACACACACACACACACACACATATATATATATATATATATATATATATATTGATATATATAGATACATGCACACACACACACACACACACACACACACACACACACACACATATATATATATATATATATATATATATATATACACACACACACACACACACACACACACACACACACACACACACACACACACACACACACACACACACACACACACACACACACACACACACACACACACACAATACATAAATATATAAATGTTATAGGCATATCTATAGCCATACATACACACACACACACACACACACACACACACACACACACACACACACACACACACACACACACACACACACACATATGTATACTTGTATATATACAAACATACATAAATATATAAATTTTATAGGCATATAGGCACACACACACACACACACACGCACACACACACATATATATATATATATATATATATATATATATATATATATATATATATATATATATGTGTGTGTGTGTGTATGTATGTATGTTCGAAGGAACACATGCTGTATCCTGGTTAGCTGAATGCAGAGAGCACTGCTTTCTGATTTTAAATAGTACAAGAAAATTACTGGTGAAGAGAGATGAAGATTTCTGGACAAACTCTCAGTTTACAAGTCAGTGTCTGCATCCACATATATGGTCATGAGCTTTCTTTACTGACTAGGAGGATGAGATCAAATATGGATATAGGAGAAATTAAGTCCCTACACATGGCAGCTAGACTTACTCAATTATAAAGAGAGGATTTTAGAATTTTAAAAGGATCCTGGAGTACAGCCACTGAGGTTACCCAAACCTGCAGTGTTTAGAATCTCTGTAAGATGATCATGAGAAGAGCTTGAAAAAGCCTAAAGGAGTAATACTCTATCTCTGAAGTTGCTACTTTTAGGAGATTTCAGTTTAAATGACTGTGTGATCTCCTCTATTATCAAGGTGCTTATGTTCACTAACACAGACTGACTTTTAATTTGTAGATATCAAGATTTCCCACAATTTAGTACACATCCAGCACTCATTTTATTTTGTGCCTTTAAATATATGGAGTTCATTGTGCTACAAAAATTCACAGCAGCTGAAAATTCTGTATATGTGAAATAAGGTACCAAGTACCCTTCAGATAGTGAGGATAACAGGTACCTGTCTGGTAGGGCATCCATGTTCAATTAGTTGCAAAAATTCTCATCATAAAATAGAGCTGTGAATGAGTTGAGTGAGAATGTTTATTCCATGGTTCATTCTTTACTTACTACAGGGGACTGCTTTTGTCTTTGACAATTGTTGCTAGACAATGCCTGTTGTGTACTACAAACTTTCAAAGATCTCCTATCTGTCACCTATGAAATTAATATTTTAGATTATTATGCTAAAAAAATAGTCACAATTCTATATATGCAGAACAGTAAGTTAGCCCATTGTTTCATATGTGGCTAATAGTTAATGTTCTTACTTTAGGGAGATGGCTAAGGAATCTGACTCTGCAGACTTGCCTATAATTTTCAAAGTTTCTGAGACACATCTGAGGTGGTAAGGATAATATGTACACTGTTTTCATTTCTGAGTTAATTTTATTTTCCTGCTGGAGCTCAGTGTGCTCTTGGGCTCCTGTACAGGTGGTTGAGGTGAAATTCCTCGAGCATTAGTAGCCCAAATAAATAAAAGCCAAAGAACATGATATCAATTGATGTTTTTCATAGGAAATCCTCGACAGTGAGATTTCTAAGTGTGTGTTGACAATGATTCCCTTTTTTTTTGAGATTTCTCCCTTCTTTGAGTTGGTGCAAACAAATTTCATGAGGTTTGGGGGGTCTTGCCCCCACACCACATTGGTTACCTCTATAAAAAATGCTTATTAAATTTTTTTGGCCTTTGATGTTTTGGCATTATTTTCTGGCATTTCAGCTACTCGGCATTATGAAGATTGATGTTTCATTGTAGAACCATTTTTTTTGTTATAGCAATTATGGCTGAGGTTGTGTTGGAAAATGTACCCAGACCAGTGACCGTGCACAGTCAGAAAATGCTGAATGAATAAAATAAGTAAGTGAGTAAATGCAGAAGTTAGATTATTAGATGTTCTCCAGACCTGTTTAATTCCAGTTGTGTTTTACATGAGCAATGTAACATTTTATGACTGACAGATAGGATAATTGCTATCCCTATTCTTCAAACAGTCCAGGAAAAGAGACATCATCTTGGAAGCCTCAGCTTAGCGCTTATAGTGTTTGGACAATACCATAACTGATTAGAAGATGATGAAAGTTGATGTAGTTTGATTCTGTTTCTTCTTTTCCTTGTGTATATTTGCTTGGCCTTTCAGTATTTGTTTTATTTTTTTTTTTTTTAAATGCATTGAAATAATTCAGGACCAGTCAGATATTGTATCTAAATTGTAGAACCGAAACAAGGTTTAATTATAGGGAAGGTTATCCTACTTGACAACAATATTTCATCTTCTGTGTTTATATCAAGCATGAGAGGATAAGGGTTGGTTGGACTATAGGAACTATTTCTAGGAAAATATGTTGTCAAAGTGGAGCCTGACCATATGAACGCAATTGGAGGATGTAATGAAGAGACAGACATGACATGAAATCTATGTAAACCCACACTGAATAATGTTCCCTGTCTTTCAAAAATGTTTTTTCCACTTTCTGTATGCCAGCCTACTCATTTAATTTTTAGTGATACATGATGTGACCTGGTAGACATTGCAGAACATCTGTAAACTTTTGTGTTTTATAATTTGTTACCCTAACTTTTAATTTTCAGTGTCAATAACCACTTCTGATTTGTTCGCTGTCACATTGGCATTTGTCTTTGAGTTCTATTCTTAGTAATTAAATTGCCAAATTGCTCAATTATTAATAGCTAAATTTCCAAACTGTTCAAGCTGCCCTATTAGGTTATTCTTACATATGTGCTTCTATCTATCTATCTATCTATATATCTATCTATCTATCTATCTATCTATCTATCTATCTATCTATCTATCAGTGTAATATATTGGATGTTGATTCTGTTGTGTGTCTTATCTCTGTGTAAAATACATATATTTTTAGTTAGTTTTATGTTATCAGACTGCTCATTAAGCTCTTGGTCTGTTTCTTTAATACATATTGTGCACCTTTTCCACTTGGTGCACATTGTACAAAGCAAACAATATACCTTTACATCTTGTATAAATACTGCTATTTCTTTATTTTACATATAGCTGTCACTCTCTGTCCTTTATATATTGTGTACTCTAACAATTTTTTGAATTTTGTGACCTTCCTAGATACCAGCTGAAACAGACCCTTATTGGATTAGTCCTTTATCCTAGTTAACAAATATTAAAATAAAATAAAAATGTGAAATGCCCAAAGTAATCAAATAATTCAATGTAAGAGAAAGAAAATCTAAATTTTAACTAAAAGAGAAAACACTGGCTGTAACTGTTTAAAGGAATATTTATTATAAGAAAGGTGGACACAGCTAGAAAGGCGTTGCTTGTGAATGAAACAGACTCATTAAAATGTATATAAATATAAAACCATTTAAGAAAGATAGCATGACTTATTACTACAGAAAAAAATTAAATAACATGAAACTGTGTTTTCTGTGAAAAAGAATTTGGCATTTAAGTAGACAGTGTCACATTTGCTTTTTACTTATTTATTTTTAAACAATGTACACAAAATCTAAGCAACCCACCAAACATGCATATAGATTCTGGTTTGGTTTCATATGTAAAACAAAATACCGCATATATTACATTTAGTTTTATCACTTTGCAAAAAGTTTCATACCTCATATAAATGAAACCAGATGTCTGAAACAGGTTCATGGGTACAGTTGCAACAATTTTTAACATACATTAACAATACAACTAATTTTCTTAAATTTACTCATTCTGTTTCATGCAATCAAGTAGATTTTTAGATGTCACCATAAAAAGAGAAATCTTGTCGTAGAAATAATATTTTATATAGGGATAGTATGCATCCCTCCCATATATATATAAAAGCATAATTAAAGGGCAAGGAATACGTATTTCAAGGTTGGATAAAGATGAACGTAAGTTCTATGCAGATATTGAAATTTTTAGAAATGAATTATATGAGCATAAATACAACAGAAATGAAATAGATAGAGGCATAGAGGAAGTACAAATATAAGAATTAGGAGGGCTAAGCCTTATATGTCAAATGCAATTTCATGTCAACATAATGTGCAAAGTAGAAAGTATGATAAAGATACTGTAATTTTTAGATTTGAGTACTCTAGTAGTATAGACTGCATATGCTGAATAATTGATAAAAATTGGTTTATATTAAAGTCTGATCCAGAAATAAGAAAAGTGATAAAAGAAAAACCTCAATCTGGATATAGGAATAAGAAGAATTTAAAAAGGCTATTATGCCACACAGATAATAAATCTGCTAACGTAACAGTAATGAATGAATTAAAACAATGTGGAAACTGTAGTAATTGTAGTGTGTTAGCTTCAGATAATAATTTTATTCATCCTAGGACGAAGAAAGTATATAATTTTAGGCTAGCAGCTAGTTGTACTACTAGGAATTTAATTTATCTAGATGTATATAATGCCTGCAGCTCATTTTATGTGGGCATGACTAATCTTTCATTCAGGGAATGTATAAGGGAACATGTAGCAGCAAAATGTAATAATGATGTTGAGAGAAGTGCTTTAGCCAAGCATTCAGCTCTATTTACTACAGTGCATGATTTTAGTTTCAGAGTAATAGAATGTATATATCCAAGCCCTAGGTTAGGTGACTTAAAACATTTAACTGAACAACAGGAATTAAAATGGATTTTAGAATTACAGGCCGTTCACCAGGGCTCAACGATAGAGCCTCTATTAACCCGTATTTGAAAGCCAGGTTTCTTAGATAAAGTTGGTAGTCATGTATATGAATATTTATTTAGTTGCTACTTTGGATATTGTTTATGATTTTATGAGTTTTCTGCTTGTACTAGTATTTTAAGTTTTTAATTAACTAATTAGTTTTATATAATTGATTAATTGTTTTTTATGCCTATATATAGGAAGTGATGTAGAATGTTATCTTGGTCTGATGAAGCATCGTGATTGATGTGAAAGCACTAGCCATTAAATTATTTTGCTTTTAGACATCTCATTTCTGCTACATTTTATTTTATTTAGTTGTTATTATTTTTTTGTGTAGCTGAAGTATCCGCAGTGGCATCGCTAATTTTTGTTTATCATGGATACTGCAGGGGGAAGTAAAACACTTGTCTCATTCAAACGTTTTACTAATACAGATTAACTCAGTTTCACCCACAGGTCAAGCAAATACTGTCTGATTATATGCAGGGATTATACGTATATATTTATACACATATAAGCATTTTATCAATCTCTATCTGTATATATCTCCATTCAGAAGCTCCGAGTGGTGTGTGACATGTGCAGCTGGTGTTTTGTAGATATGAATTTCAGTAATGCAAAGGTTTGGTGATGTGCGATTTCACTCTTCTCATCTCGATGTTTTGATTTTCGGTTATGTGAAAATTTGGTAAAGTGAAGTAGGCCCTTATAGATATTTATATATATTTATATATATATATATATATATATATATATATATATATATATATATATATATATATGTATGTATATATATATATATATATATATATATATATATATATATATATATATATATATATCGCGATGCACACACACACACACACACACACACACACACACACACACACACACACACACACACACACACACACACACACACACACACACACACACACACACACACACACACACACACACACACACACACACACACACACACACACACACACACACACACACACACACACACACACACACACACACACACACACACACACACACACACACACACACACACACACACACACACACACACACACAGATATATATGTGCTTGTGGTCTTGTGTTTATTTGTTGCAGCCAAGTGTTGCTGTTAAAATGGTCAAAGATGAATTACGTTGAATTTGCTATATTCGAAGTTGAGGACGTTGACTAAAGCATAATTGAATTGGTTCACTTCACCACTGTGTGACCATGGAGCTAGTATATATAAGTTATAAGGATGTGTGAGCAGTGTTTGAAACATTTATTTGTGAACACTTTGCCTTTACTTTATTTTTATGGTAAGGAGAATGATGATCACAACTGAAATGGGTGTTTGTGTCAAAACAGAAAGCATTACAGTAACTAGTAATGTTGATACACAATACATTTATTCATGTGTTACTATTTAAAAATGAATTTCATGGAAATCTTTCCAAACTTTTAATACATACTGACATAATTGTAAATGTTTTCCCAATTTTATCTATTTATTCCTGATTATTATTGACTATGTCTGAGACATTAAAGCATAGGTGTGCCCATGTATACATATCATATCATGTTATATTTAGCATACACTACCTGATATACAGGGTAGACTGCTACAGCAGGAAGTGAACAATGCAGTCTGATTCTTTGTGTTGCGTCACTGTCTTCCTCAAAATATTGCACACTGTAACTGGTTCTACATTTATTTACATGGAAACTACACAGTATGTAAAATATATGCAAACTGTGGATGGAAAATGTGGATGCCTACTGCACTAAGCATACATCCATATCATCTACGTGCATATTTCATTTTTCCTGCTACATGCCAGACCAAGATGTGTTGTCACTGGCTGATGGTGTCATGCACCTACTGTGGTTTGTAGCGGTGCATCAAGTAAGATGCCAGCATTTAGGAGTACACCATATTTCTCCTGCTGCTCTTTCATATGGGAACCATTGGCCCATCACTTTCAGGATCCTCAATAATCTAGGACAGCATGTCTGTTGTTCATCTGATAATCTGAGTTACTCTTTGGGAGGTAGAGTTTCATGCAATTCCAGAATTTATTTATGTTTACAATCTTCTTTATATGGGTACTGCACTCACTAGGCTTCAAAGGAGTATATTAACATATGTCTTCCATTATTAAATCTTAGTGGTGTCCTCTTCAGGCATTAGGCAGTGCTGCAAGTTTTCCGCACACTATCCATGCTCAGGGGAAGTAGGGCAGGACCATCTCAAATGTCACACTGATGGGGGAAGGGATGTGAATTTAACATGTGTATCAATAACACTTTGTTGTTCAGCACAATAAACCACTCCCTTGCCTGATAAAAAAGTATATATAGATTTAGAAAGCTTGTGAGGAAACTATTACTCTATTTTTGTTCTACTTGGATCGCTTGTCTGTGTACTTAATAAAGGATTTTCAACTGGAAATAGACCACCTGCCTTGCTTTGATTACTTTTGAATACTTAGTAATTCTGTACAATTATATATCTTGTATTATTTTTTTTTACTTAAGACAAGTTTAAGTTTGCTACTTCTACTGCTATTGTCTGATCTGATTAATATACAGTGATTAACTAGAGATATATGGACTGAATATATTTCACACAGAGAAGTTTTTTACACTGTTTCATATATTTGAATTTTGACATTTTTTGCTTTAAGTAAATGGTTTTGAAATACATTCACTTTAAAATTACTAAGCTGGGGAAAAAGGAAGTCTATTTTATTTTGTTCCTAAGCAGAGGTCTCAGATAATTATTTTTTTTTATTTGCTTTGTTTTTCTCATACCATAGCATTTGGAAAGTCTTCAAATATTCTAGTATTGCGGACATTAAAGATGGCATTTCTCTTTTATTGGAATAATTTAGAATAATTTTGGTTTGAAATCTGTAAGATTCTTGTCATAATTGTCCTTTCAGCAGAGGTTTATTCTATTTATCCTGTACACCATACCAACACCATACCAATATCTATATATAATATGGGTCTAGGATTACTCATCAACCGTTCATAATGTCAGTGGCCAGAGTATTGATGTCACAAAGTCATAACACAAAACAGTGACATGCAGTCAACATGTTCTGAGGATTACAGTAGAACAAATTAAATCATCAAGTATTTACCCCCCTCACCCTCCCATGTGGAGAGGCTGGATCTACTTTACATGACTGAAATCTCAAATTATTGACTTTCATATGGCTGAGACCATATGATCGAACATCTGAAACATCGATCATGTAACTAAATGTGTCTTGCAGGGGGGCTAGCCACCCTGCACTCCCCACACCTTCCCTGCTACTTAAATATACCAACTCTGAGATCGCACTACATTGCGGAAACTAGACATCTTCCCATTCTGCACTGTATGGAGATCTCCATTCAGACCGTTCAAGCTTTTAAAAGCTCGAGCATATGGTCTTGGCCATATGAAAGTCAAGCTTTTAAAAGTTTGACTATCTGAAAGGGACCCGGAGGGGCTACATTCCTACCCCCATGCTAATTATATATGCTATCTCTGAGTTTGCACAATCTGGGGGGAAAGGGAATATTCCCCTACCTGGGGATTGTCAGTCTCATTCACATGTCAGTCATCTGTTTCTGTTGATCAAACAGGTGATGAGATTGTGCACATTTGAGATGTATGGAAGCCATATATAGATAAATAAACAGATAGATAGATATAAATATAGACACAGCCTTGAGCGTCATCACATTGTTTTAAATGAGCAAAAATTCTTTGAATGCTCTGATTTAGAGAATACTGTTATATACTTTACCACAATAATGCTTGTAAGGTAAAAACTGAACTTTTTGGAAGGTGCTTGTTGGTCTTATAAAATTTGTGTCATAAAAGCTGTTAATAATTTTCTAGTTTTGTATTTTTGTTTGCAATTGTACTTGTCATACAAATGCATTATTGCTAGGATTCAGAAACATTTGCCACAATGCAGCAAGCAAATATGTGTGATAAGCTGCCATGTGCAGGGTGTGTGTGATTCAGAGACACAATATGTAAAAGTGGGGGAGACTAAACAACATGATTGCTCATAGTGTAAGCTAATTTGTGATATAGTAGCATGGTAATGAGAAACATTATTAAAATGAATGGCTGTTTGTATGCTAATGAGAGAAAACCAATATTGTGGAGATATTCAGGAAAATATAAAGGTTGTGACATGAAGTGCCAATGCCAGTGAGTTTGATAGCCATAAATTCTTGGTGTTATTAGGGTTGCCAACTTTCCATGTCAAAAATTCTGGACACCTATGTGAAAGCAAAATGTGTGTAATTTTGATAAACCCCTGCCCCCACACAGCTATTCCAGTGTCCCATTACTTGGCTATTTCTCCTTTTCTCCACAGTTACCATAAACACTGCTCAAAACTCTCAGTGTGCATACTGTCTTCTGCTTTCCTTCTACAATTATTACAAATATTTGGATTTTATTTAAAACTTTTATTTCAAATTTTACAGCACAAACATTGATAGACATTTACTAAACAAAGCAATACAGTCTCACAATGAAAGCAGACTTAGCATTAAAACCTTTCTGCCTTTGAAATTCACATTCACTGAAACAGCACTGAAGCCTACATCCAAAGAGAATGCGTCTGGCCAGTGGCAGATTAAATTTACCTTTGGGCTGTTTTCAAATCACAGGTTCTTTGCACACATTTTTAGGACCATGCAAGAATTATTTTGATTCACCTTCCTGACTGTATTAAATTATAATATATAATAATTAAATTATATCCCTTGTATAATACAGCATCACTTGTTAGAGCATGTTTTAACTTTATAGTTTTGAACATTTTTCCACTAAGTAATGAAACAAAACATACAAACCAATGACAAAACTGCCCAATTCAGAACATTTCAACCATAAAAGGCCATTCAAACTTTTGTGATTACAGTTCACTAATATCAGTCAATATGCACAATCTCTGCAAGAATAAAAGCCAACTAAATAATTTCATATTAAAGAGATCTGTAACTAATGAAAAGGTCGCTGCTAGCAAACAGCTTTATAGTTAGTGTTTCATGAAGGAAAATATGCTATGCCTTGAAGGATGTGATTTCTGTTTTTTGTGCAAACAAAAGTCTGAGCTATGCAACTACATACTGTACATTGGGAAGCTGTGTTGAATGTATATAATGCTTTGGAAGAATAGTTACAGGAAAACCTACATTTGAGTACTTATTTCTATAAAAAACGTCAAATCCGAATCCCACCCATCCCAACAGAAATACCCCCCAGATCCCTCAAAAACAGGTAGTTTGTTTCAGTGTTGTAAAGTTTTACAGATTGCCTTATATTCTGAGGCCTTAAGCTGGCTTATTATAGTATTATAGTGCTGCAAGCATTTATGATGAGTAAATATTGTTAAGCAAGTTGTGATACCTTGCAGGGCACAGCTGACACTCACCATATACCAATAAAACACTATTTGTGCCAAGTGCAGTATCTGCAGCTTTCAGAACGTGGATAAAGATAGGTGGAATTTGGTGGTGTGAAGTGAACCTGTGGTTATGAAGCCCACCGACCCCCCCCCCCACACACACACACACCTGGAGACAGATATCATATGACGGCAGCAAGCATCACTTGAAATAGTAATTAACCTACTTGGATTCCCTCTCCAAGACATTAAATAAACTCACAACATTAAAAAAACAGTAATCCAAACAGGTTGGATGAAGAGAGAGGGAGAGAGACAGTGTGTGTGTGTGTGTGTGTGTGTGTGTGTGTGTGTGTGTGTGTGTGTGTGTGTGTGTGTGTGTGTGTGTGTGTGTGTGTGTGTGTGTGTGTGTGTGTATGTGAGACATGCAGGTAGCCTGAGAGAAAGGAGTGGCAATATTTTGAAATGTAGGCACATAGTATGTGGCCACATCTCTCTCTCTGCAAATACTGTATTTCTGCCAGTTTGTGAACAAGAAATTAAAACCTGAGAGTTAGGCTACCTTGAGGTATAGTATCCTACCACCCTACTACTACAACAACCCCCTTTCCAGTCAGTTGTACAGATCACTCACCTTTAATTCTGTACAATGCTATTCTTGTGGCTTGGGGTGGGAAGTGCTGTCACCTCTACACCTTCACTGGAAGATAATGTGCTTAATGATTCCCGGACAGCGCCATTCATCTATGAAGTGTCTCTGAGTCTTCTGCCATGGTCAGACAAACTCCCATTCCAATTTCTCACCTGCCTTGTCCCAGTGCTTATTTTACTGGGTGTAAAAGCCGATGGGACCAGCTTCAGTGACTTAAGTTGGACTCCATGTTCCTAAATGAGCCACTTTGCTCCACGGAGGGGAAGGGGAAATGATTTCGAAGACTGTACAACTTATAAGTGAAGTGTGCCATGCCGAGCATCCATCGGCCCACATTCGCACACACAGTACACCGCGCATCTTTTGGAATTCAAATTCACCCGGGTGGAACATGAAATGTAAACAAAATTTCAGCTTGAGCATCTGTGTCTGTGTGACTGAACGCAAAGAACTTTCTTAAAGAAGAACGCTCGTTAAAACAAAAAAAAGTAAATTTTTTTCTTTAAAAGAAAATATTTTATTTTTTTCCAGACAAAACAGTGCAGTCTCCATTTTTCGGACAGTGTCCCTTAATTCTGGACAGTCCGGAAGAATTCTGGACGGTTGGCAACCTTAGGTGTTATGGCAGGGGAGTAGCAGGACTATGTTAGGAAAAGCCACATGTTTAGTAACTGTGTATATGCAATAGACTGCCATTTCCACTAGTAGCCACTGTATTTTATGTTGCCAGCTTTGAAGGTGTCATGTCATCTGACCCCGCTTAACAAATTATGGTTTCAATGACACTGAGATTATAGACCAGTATCAAGTGGATAGGGTCACCATAAGGGAAGACTTTATGAGTTGTCCTCATTTGCAGGCCTATGGGAATCATGGACTACCTATCCCTGTGAATACTAAGGTAAGTGTGCCTTTGAAAATACTAGTGACAGGGACCTTTCAGCAACCTAGGTGGTCACAGTAGGGGCATCCTAGACACTAGTTCCTCAAAGCCATACTGCAACATGTGGGGGAGCATATGTGGCTTCCTCATACCACTAGCAAAAGAGCCAATACCATGTGTGACTTTCATGATATAGCCTATTTGGGTCTATGTTGCTCTAGTGAAGTATCCCTTCAGCAAACCATTATTCATCTAGACAACAGCATAGAACAGTCCATTCAATGAACGTTTAGATTGTTGAATGTTACCACATTGAATTACATTAGTTGGCCAGTTGCTAACAGAGCTATATGTTTTCTTTTCTGTTTACTTTACTTAATTCACCATGTTAATACACCATTAGCACTGCCAAACCTCCAAGGTACCAACCCCTCTCCTCTCCACCCCACCTAAATACCTATCACTCTATTCCACAAACAAACATACATACATAGTCTTCCATACAAAATAACAGAATTTCATCCCTGGATTGCCCACCACTCTCCCCACATCTTAACTCTCTCAGAAACTTGGGTAAAACCACATATTACAAATTCTGAAATTCTACCTCCTGAATATAACATCTTCTGGCAGGATAGACTTTCTAAAAAAGGGGAAGTTGTCACTATCCTTTACTTAGAACAGCATAACCTCTCCCCCCTCTCCTTACCACTCCCAGACTTCTCCCCAGCAGAACTTATCTTTTTTAACTATCATCTCAACCCTCATAAAAAACTGACCATAGTGTCTGTCTACATACCCCCTGCCAACAACATTCCAATCCTTGAAACTATCTTATCTTGGATCTCCCAAAATATATCTTATGAAACAAACATACTAGGCGATGTTAATATTGATTGGAATAAGCTCTCCCCCAAACTCCCCAGTTCCTCTATTAACCTATTTGGCTTCAGCCAGCTAATTTCTTCTCCCACTCACATACACAAAAACTCCAGCTCCATTCTTGATTGGATGTTAACTTTCAACCCCAATCAGTATCACAATCCCACCATCTTACCAGACTCAGTAAGTGACCACCTCCCTATCTCAGTACTAAGGCTACCTTCTCAAACCCCAGAACCCCACTTCTATAGACAGTGCTGTAACCTGTCCATATTCAATGCAGAAACTTTTAACTACCTGTATAGCCTTCCTCTAAATTATGCCATTCTTGAATTTAATACAGTTTTCCTAAACATACTAAATGCTCATATTAGGAAAATTAGAATCAAACCAAATCCCACCCCCTGGCTCTCCAGTGATACACTTTCCACCATGAAACTTAGAGACAATACCTGAAAACAATGGTCTAAGTCAAAATCTCCTTCTCTCCTCCTTAAATATATAGAGCTCAGAAACATCACTAAAAAACTTATTATTCAGGACAAAACAAAATTCTATCAAGAAGTCCAATCCACCAAGTTTTCTAATCCAAAAAAATTCTGGCATACTATGAACAGTATACTCCATGCTACCTACCCCCAAACCCTTTCCTGATAAAACACATCTTGAGACTGCCACTCTTGTAAATAACTACTTTATAGACTCTATCAGAAAACTAGCCCTCCAGACTACAGTCAAAAACTACCTTTAACCCCCCTCAACCACCCAGCCCCAATCCGTCTTCTCCCTGAATCCTGTTTCCACTGCCTATATCAAATTCCTTCTGCTAAAACTAAAAGCTTGCTCACCCTGTTTTGACACCCTACCTCCACAATTTCTTAAACTTACTGCTGACCCTATAGCATATCCCATCTCAATTCCTATTAACCATTCTGTTAAAGAATCCTCAGTCCCTGAGATCTGGAAATCCGTTTATATTATTCCACTTTACAAGGGGGGTAGCTCCACCATGCCTATCAATTACCGATCAAAAGCCATCCTTTCCCATCTCTCAAAAATTCTTGAGAAATGCATTCATAGGCAACTTATGCCCAATTTACTTCATGAAAACCTCCTTACAGCCCCTCAGCATGGATTTGGACCTCACCACAGCACATCCACAGCCCTGCTATCTTTTACTCAGACTGTAGCAGAAGCAAGGGCAACAAAAATTCGAATCATGTGTCTTCCTCGACCTCTCTAAAGCTTTTGACACTGTCTCCCACCCTAAACTCCTCTCTAAATTATCCAAACTTAACTCTCCATTATTCTCTCTCTCAACAACCGACATCAGTCTGGTAAATGGCAGACTTTCTACTCACCCTTCTTACCTATCCAAACTGGTGTCCCCCAAGGATCCATCCTTGGCCCCCTTCTCTTTAATATTTTCACTAACAGTCTTCGCTCTGCCTCTATCTCATCTTCACTATTCCAATATGCTGATGATTCTACCCTTATCACCCCCTCTGACAACCCCACTGACCTACACTCTCTCACACAGACTTCCTTTAATATCATCAAACACTGGCTAATTGATAACCTACTAATCTTTAACCCAAAGAAAACTGAACTCCTCCTTTTCCTCCCAAAATCTTTATCCCATTGTAAAGCGTCTTTCAGTCTCTCTTCTCTTAACAACGCCAATATCTATGCAGACTCCACTACAAAACTTCTAGGAATCACACTTGATGACCAACTGAAATTTGACCATCACATATTACAGTCCATCAAAAAGACCAATCAAAACCTAGGTTTGCTGTATAGACACAAAAAAGACTTTAACACCGCTAGGACCTCGCTTGCACAAGCCTATCTTCTCCCCTGCCTACACTACGCTTCCCCTATATTCACACACATCCAAGCAAATCTCCTAATCAAACTAGAACAAACTTCCAACCAGATAGCCAGATTTGCCTGTAATCTCCCCTACAAATCCCATCACTGTCTCGCATTAAAAAACTTCAATGGCTCAAGTTCCCACAACTACTCCAACTTTCACAGCTACGAATTGCACATTTGCTTTTCTACAAATCTGTTAACTGTCCCTCCCAGTTCACCATCCTACCCCTCTACAAATCTGCATGATCTCTCAGTAGCACTCACCAAGCACTACTGAACACCTATAAATCCAACAAAACTATTTGCAGGTTACTTTATAAATGCTCCATATCTTTAACCTGGAACAAACTCCCATTTAACATACAACATATCCAATCTTCACTCCTATTCAAAAAAGAACTAAAAAAATACTTAACCAACTCTCCCTCCTGCAACTATCACCACCCGACCTAACCTGCCACTACCACACCAGAACTATTCCCTTCATACATTATATATACTTATAATCCTGTGAATCCATAGCTACACCACTGAGCACTCTTAAAAGCCAAAGTTTCCTCCCAACTTTGCCCCCCCCTATTTTACTTCTTATTTCTATGGCCACCCCAACTCTTTCCTTCTCTGCACTCTATCTGTCTTCACCACCTCTCCTTCCACTCCATTCACTAGAACTGACACAGCTGCCATTCTTTGCTGTTCTCTGTCTCTACAGTTATTTCTTCACTCTTCTCTGCACTCCACTTACGATTCTTGTAATTTGTTCCACCAACTCGACCTCTATCTTTTTATTGTTGTACATGCACAAAATGCATACTTTTAATGATTTCTACAAGCCATTAATGTTGTTACTCGCATGTCTCTTTATCTTGCTCTTTTCAATGTTCCTAAACTTGCAATGTAACTTGGTTTTGTTATGATATATGTGTATTATTTTTTGGCATCATCTTTTTTATCATGTGTTTGTGGAGCTTTTCTCCTCAGGTCTCCACTGAAAATGGGCCCCCAGCCCAGTGGACTAACCTGATTAACGAAGGATAAATAAATAAATAAATAAATGATAGGTTGACAGACTGGTGTACCTTAGTATATTGCACAACCACATCCACTGATTCCTCCAACAGGCCAACAACCTCACCCGAAAAACTACACACAGTGAAAAAGTACAAACAGGCAGGAACCCTCTCCAGTTTATCCATTTTCCTTCTCTTGTTGGCCATCTCAATCAAGGAACCAGTCAGACAGCACTGAAAGCAGCAGCAGTGCACTGCTCCACAAATGTCCTACAGAATATGTTCACCTATGGTACTATTGCTGTGTCATTGTTCTGGTCCCCCAACCACCATCTGTGTGACTGTTCCCGACCCTAACCCCCAAAATAAAACATAAACCATTCAGCATACAATAGGATCATAGGGTCATAGGAGGTTACTAGGCTATTAGCCCTGAGGCCCTTATAATCCTAGTCAAGAGTTTAGCCCATGTTAGACAAATCAGCACCCGATGTCCCTGTCCAGCAGGGACATGGGTGGAATCCCAGGGGTATGTTTTCTGTTTCTCATCCAGTTATGTGCCCCTGCTCTACTCCTACCTTCCCACCTGTGGTCAATGCCCTTATCACTACTTCTGTTTACCTATCAGTAATCTTTTTATAACTTTTTCTCTCTACCCAACACCTCCTACCTAAGTATACTACTTACTCAACTCCTGACATAAGAAATCTTGGTATTCATACATTTTATTTTTACCACACGTGCAATAAATGGTGAATGATTTACCATAAAACAATGTTTATACCAATATATGTTCAGCTGATGATTGTAAATACATAATATGATATTTAATGTTTGTAAATATGATCGTTCACAGGAAACATGCATTGACTGTACCATCTACACTGTGACAGTTATGCTATTCAGCCTGTTTTTCTTCTTTGTATATCGCTTGCCTATTGTCTGACATTAGCATACTCTGTATATTGTTGTGCTAAGTGTTTTATTTGGAGCTTTTCTACCCGGGTCTCCACTGAAAAAGGACATGTGTCCAGTCGGACTTTCCCGGTAAACAAATGTAAAATAAAATAAATATATCCAGGTTGCGCTTAAAAAGGGGTAAAGAAGTACTCTGCTTGATGTGGAGAGGGAGTCTATTCCATAGATGGGGAAGTCTCTGGGCCACAAATCTGTCCTGCCAACAAGTCTTGTTGATGTCACAGACCAGGTTGAGGCCGCGCGTGTGGATTACTTGAGTGGAGCTTGACTTGCGGATTTACAGCATTCCCATCAAGGTGGGGTCCAATGCCTTGTTTGCCAGACAGAGGTCACTTCTGGTGAATCTGTATGAAACCAAGTAGAAGGATGGGACTTTTAGCCTATCTGTGTATGGTAGATGTTTGAGGCCCTGGATTCTCCTGGTGAGGAACCTCTGTGGTCTGTCCAGCTGCTGCATGTGCTTTGCGAGGTACATGCCAAAAGGGACGTTGTACTCGATAATGGGCCTTATAAGGGAAGAATACAGGGATGTTATGACCTCCTTGTCCCTGGATGAGATACTCTTACTTAAGAGGTGTGCCATGTAGAAGTCTTTCTATACAATGGAAGCAACATGGTGGTCAAAAGTCAGGTTGCTATAAACCTGGCTACCTAAATCCCTTATGACTGATTGAGTGCTTAGAATATTGTTATTAATGTGATAATTTGTGTGGATGTCACTCTTCCCAAAGGGGATGATGATGCATTTTTTGGTATTCAGCTTGAGGCCACGTTTCTGGCACCAGTCATTTGTCTGAGTGAGACCCTCTTGGAGGATGTCCACATCACTAGGGGAAATGACAGCACCCAGCTTGCAGTCATCTGCAAACTTGGTCAGCCATAGCCCACTGGTGTTGGCCTGCACCTCAGAAAAGCATATCCCAAACAACAGAGGCCCAAGACAGAACACTGGGGCATGCCGCTTGTTACAGTTTTACTGCTTGAGGTGGCTTCCCCTGTTTTGACTACGTGGATTCTATCAATGAGCCAGTTTGCTAACCATCTGGTAACATATGGATTGATGCCTAGTTGAGAGAGTTTATCTATTATGCCCGAGTGGGGAATAGTGTCAAAGGCTTGGCCCAAGTCAAGGTAGGTAGTGTGCACCATCTTCCCCTCATCCATGGCTTTGGTGGCCATCTCAAAGAAGTAGGCCAAATTTAGCAGACATGACTTCCCATTGACAAAACCAAACTGTGTAGAATCAAGTGTTTTTGAGGTTGCCAATGTCCTTGTTAATGAGGTCCATGATAATCTGTTTGATGGCCTTGCAGATCAGGCTAGTTAGGCTGATGGGTGTATAATTTTCTGGATCGGTGGATGATCCATCTTTGTGTAAAGGGGATGACACTGGCTGTCCTCCACTCAGCTGGGACAAAGCCAGTACTCAGGCTTTGGTTGAATAGGGTGCCTAGTGGTGCTGCAAGTTCCTGCCTGAGTTCACTTAGGATGCAGCCTGGGCTGTTATCAGGTCCCCATGGAGGCTGTATTGTTTGCCTTTGAGAGAGCAGTGATGACCTATTCCCTAGATATAAGGGGAAGGGGGCAGGTACTGGGGATGTCCTGATTTACTGATGGGGGGACAGAGGGGGTAAAGTTTTTGCTGAATCTGGGATCCAGCAATTTTGCTATATCTACAGCATTTGTATATATGGTGTCCTTGACCACCAGTTCTGAACAGATCAGGGTGCTTCCTTTGAGGTTGCAGACATATGTGAAGAAGGCCTTATGATTGTCTCTAGTAAATGTGGCCAATTTGGACTCGAGGATTTCACTATTTCTCTTATTTGCTTGTTCAGGCTAAAGAGACATTGCTTCCAATTGGGCACCGGTTCCTTCTAGGTCTTGGACATCAATTTTTTCCTTTTGTTATAGAGTATTTATTTCAGATGTCCACCAAACAAGTTTACTCTTCCTTGTGGTGGATGATTTAGTCCTGTTGGGTATTCCTGATTATATGCATCTATATAAATGCTCATATAGTGCTTTGGTGTAGTTTTGGATATTGATGCCAGTTCCTACAGAGGGGAGGGGGCTGTGAAGCTGTTTATACCATCCCTCAGGAGGCTGTAATCAGCTTTGGAGAAGTTTTTATGTTTGATCCTAGCTAGAGGGGGGTAGGGGGAGTTGGTTACTTTGAAAGTGACCGCTTTGTGGTTGGCTCTTACCAGGGAGGATGATACTACAGGGATGCTGCAGTGGTTACTCGTGTTGGTTAATACCAAGTCCAAGATATTATCACCCCTTGTGGGGGTATCGTCTAGCTGTTCCAAGGCATTTACATTGACAAAATCAAGGAATCTCTGGGCATTTTTGTTCTGTCATGAGTAGTTCTTCCAGTCTATGTGTGGGAAGTTAAAGTCACCCAGGATCAGGGTAAAGGGTTGAATCCTGATAGATTCGAATAGGTCAAAATAGGTGGATTGAGCATCCTGAGTCAGATTTGGGGGCCAGTAGCTAGCTATGATTTGAATAGCAGTCTTGTCAATGGTTATCTGCACCTGGAGTGTCTCCTGTGAGTCATACTGTTTGACCAGCCTGGAGGTGTGTATGTCTTTAATGTATATTGAAACTCCACCTCCTTTGGCTTTACTGCCCACAGTCTGGGGTCTGAATGTATGATAGGATGATTAACCACGTAAGGCTGGGGTGCTCTCCACAGCTTTGAACCAGGTTTCTGTGACTACAAAGCTGCCAGCATTTTCCATTGTTAGGAATGCTTGCAATGAGTGCAGTTTCATGTTTAGACTCCTAGCATTTAGCAGCATGACGTTTAATTTGTCTTTTGTTGAAAGTTTTATGTTGGTACTTTTAACCTCATCACTTTTCCTAAAAAAGGCACTAGAGGGGAGGCAAGATCCTTTGCCAGAAGCCTGATGCCCAGGTGAGACTGATGCAGGCCATCTCAGAGAAAGCATCATGTTCTGTCAATCATATCTTCCCAGACTGTCTGGTACTGGATCCCCCTGGAATGACATCAGAAACTAAGCCAATTGTTAAAGTCAATTATTTTCTGTTTGTATTGAGGCATCATTTTGGGTGACGGCAGAATGCTACTTAAGACTAGGGACATACCTGCTTGGGAAATGTAATCAGCGAGCTCATGTCTCTCTTCATATACTCCAGAGAGGTACATCTCAAGTCATTCACATCTACATGGACTATGACAGTGTTATAACAGTACCTGTTGTTGAGAGACTTGAGTGCTTGTGTGATATGGTGGATTCTGGCACCTGATAGACAACTAACTGTGACTTTCTCCTTATCCAACCTGGTGAGAGGCACATCAGTGTGTCTCACAATGGAGTCTCCTATGACTAATATGTTGGGTTTATGGTGAAGCCTTAGTGGTTGTGAGACACAGGTGTGTGGACTATGCATAGTATGTGGTGTGGAGGGCTGTGGAGATTGCGTGTGTTTTTGTCTCAGAAGTCTCCTTTGTTTGGGTATGTTTCTGTGATGTTCTCTAGATGAGAGACTACATCATGACTGTTTCTGAACTGCTCAATCTATACACCATGGTCAGATTTATAGTCATGCTAAGATGCTTTCACAGTGTCATGCATGAGCATGAGCATCTGTGGTGCACAGTGAGCATGTGTGGCCATACCTAAGTCACAAGCAGGGATGTTACATTTTATATTACACAACTGAAGCCAATGATGGTGCTAAACAGCAGTGACACTCCAAACATTTAACTGCATGCATACAGTGTTTATATTTTTTATCACTTCTCACACCTTTTTGTCACATTTGAATCTCCGTAGTATTGGCATAGACTCTCTCATATTCCAAAACAAGTAATGCTACTGAGTTGCCTTGTGATGCATAACAGTTGGTAAAATGTGTAGATGCCAATCACGATTCTCTGATATTTGATAAAATGTATGGTTGTGGTTTTCAGTGTGCATAACCTCTGTCAGAGCACCCCAGTTCCAAGTTTTCTTGTACTTACTTCACAGGCACCACCAGGAGTGTCCACACAGGGACTTATATGAGGGTCCCCAGTATAAAATAGATGTCTGGCACTGTCATACCTGAGCTGTTAATGTTGCCACAGTCATAACTCACTCAGGTTGACAGGAGAGCCACCACTATGGTGATCCCTGAAGGTTTTTCGGCATATTACCTGTGCAACATTAAGTTCATGATGCATCACTTTTATCCACAGAGCAGGAGGCTAATGCGCACAACAGTCTTCTATTCTCAGGAGGAATGCAGTGCCTTACTAGATGCAGGGGTGAGTACACCATTCATTTTATATTTGTGCAGTGATATTCCTCATAGAGTATTATTGACCTTCTTAGCTTTTCATATTACTGCCTGCATGTCTGTAAAGTGTACTATGTCACCTGTTTCTGTTTAGATACCTAATTATGTGTAAGTGGTTTAGAGAGTATGGAATATTACGTAGTGGAGTAAACTGTGATATTACTAGCTCCATTCATGACTTTCCACATATGCCACAGGTGCAGTAAAACTGCTAGATACATACAGCCATACCAAAGGTAGCATTTTATAGGTATAGTGGCTGTAATACACTTGTCAGTAATAGACAGCATAGGTAACAGACCCTCCAAAATTTTCCCTGTTTACAATACTTAGATAGCATGTAGCAACATATAACTTGGTACATGTTAGAGAGCTGTGCTATTCACTTGGGTTTGCTTGTATGTCGAGCTGTACTTGTATTTACTATCAGTAAAATATAAGTACCTTTATATTTACTTTATGCAGTGTCTCCCTGTTTCTCCCCACCCTGTTTGTCAATATCTTTTATTTTTAATTTATTTTGATTTTTTGTTATGCTATTTCTCTACTTTTATTTTGCATTTCTGTACAGTATCTAACCCAGCAATGCCACTGACTTCACCATTCACTACTACCCCCCCCCCCCCCGGTGAGATACACCAATACATTTTCCTCTTTGCCAGCTATGGGAATCTCCTCAGTAATGCTGCTGAGGAAGCCGGAGATGCCATCCTCTCCTGTCCCTTGTGGGGCTTCCAGACTGTGTGAGAACTGTTGTTCCTGCCAGGGGTGATACTTTTGTCACCCACAGGCAGCTGGCATCCCTGCCCAGTGCCACCAGCAGCAATACAGCCAAGACCAAGTGCTGAAGGAGCACAGGGTTCATAGTTGTGTTCTAGGCTGATGGCCCAGGAGCCTTTACAAGCCTAGCCCATAGAATTACCCTGGCATCGTGGCACCCGACCTTAGTTCCCAGTGCCTCTGTTGAGTAGAGCCACTGGAGTTAAACCCAGGGTGAAATTTCTATTTCCCATCCACTCATCAATATTTCTCTTGAAGAGGACCAGTGAGGTGCTCTGTTTGACATGTATGGGAAGTCTATTCCATAGCATGGGTAGTTTCTGTGTTATGAACCTGTCTCTCCAGCACATTCTGTTGATTGTGGTAATAAGGTTGAGGTCTCTAGAGCGTGTAGTGTGGAGGGATTGGGATTTCTTTAGATGTAGCACTTCTAACAGAGCTGGGTCAGACATGGTTTTGTAAGTCAAGCAGAGACCGCCTCTAAGTAGGCGATATGAGACAGAGAATAGTTGGAGTTTTTTGAGTCTGTCCATATAGGACAAGTGTTTAAGGCCTAGGATCCTCTTTGTGAGGTACTTTTGTGGCCTCTCCAGTTGTTGCAGGTGTCTAGTGAGGTACATGCCAAATGGGGCATTGTACTCAATGATTGGCCTAATGAGGGAAGAGTAAATGGAGACAATGACCTCTTTCTTCCTGGATGTAAAACCCTTAGTAATGAGATGTGCCACATAGAAGGACTTTCTGACCACAGTGGCAATGTGGTGGTCAAAGGAGAGGTTGCTGTCAACCTGTGTTCCCAGATCTTTCATAACACCTTCTGTGTTCAGTGGACTACCATCAATGTGGTAATTCATGGGAACCAGGATTTTCCCAAAGGGAATGATGACACATTTTGGCATTGAGCTTAAGGCCATGCTTCTATCACTAGTCATTGGTCTCAGTGAGGCCTTTCTGTAGGATGTCAACATCACTTGGGGAGTTAATAATAGCTCCCAACTTGCAATCGTCTGTGAACTTTGTCAGCCAGAGTTCCTTCATGTTGGCCTGGACATCAGAAAAGTAGATACTAAACAGGAGAGGACCCAGGACCAAACCCTGTGGGACTTCACTTGTGACTGGTCGGCAGTCTGACTTGGAGTCAGCTACTTCACACTGTGGGTTCTATCTATGAGCCAGTTTGCAAGCCACCTGGTGATATATGGGTTGATGCCTATCTTAGTGAATTTTTCTATGATTCCTGAGTGGGGAATGATATCAAAGGCCTTGGCCAGATCAAGGTTGGCTGTATGAACCACCTTGCCTTCATTCACAGCGCTGGTGACTGACTCAAAGAAGTCAACCAAGTTGAGCAGGCATGATCTGCCCTTCACAAAACCAAACTGTGTGGGATCCAGAGTTTAGAAATTCCCTATATCCTTGTTTATTAGGTCCATGATGATGCGTTCCATAGCTTTGCATATCAGACTCGTCAGGCTAATGGGGTGATAGTTCCCAGGGTCTTTAGTCACTCCTCCTTTGTGGATAGGGATGACTGTAGCAGTGTGCCATTCAGTAGGGACAAAGCCTGAGGTGAGGCTGTGATTGAACAGGGAACACAGGTGAGGTGCCAGTTCACTCTGTAGTTCATGTAGAACACAGCCAGGGATATTGTCAGGTCCCATAGAAGCTGTATTCTTGGCCTTGGGCAGTGTTGTTTTAACCTGTGCAGCAGTAATACTGGGTGCCTGGAAATCTACTGGTATTGTGATTGGTCCTTTTGGGGGGAGGGGTAAAGTTGGCACTGAATCTGTCACCAGTATATTGGCAATATCTGTTGGCTCGGTATAGGAAGTACTATTGTGCAGCAGCTCAGAGCAAATATTGGTATTACCATGGAGATTCTTTAAATAACTATAGACGGCCTTGTGGTTGTCTGTACTATCTGCTGCAATTCTGTTTTCATAGCTAGCTTTAAAGGATTTGATGAGGGGATCTCAACTTTGTGTTGAGGTTGATAAGGGAGTTTTTCCAATCTTGGGACTTCACCTTATTCCGCATCAGTTTCCTCCTTCAGTTGTAGAATTTGTTTATGGCAGGGGACCACCAGAATGGCTTCCTTTTTTTGGAGGAGAGCATCTTGGTTTTACTGGGAATGGCGAGATCCATGGATTTGTGTACTTGTTCATACAGTGCATTGGTGTATGATTCGGCAGTTATGCAACTATTCTCCATTTGCATGGATGCCATGAAGTTAGCCCCCTCTGTTTTTAGGTGCCCAAAGTTAGCTTTGGAGAAGTTTTTCATGGCAGTTACCTTTGTGGTGGGGGGCGGGAAGGATATAGATTTCCAAGATGATTAGTTTGTGTTCGGATCTAACCAGGGAGGATTTGACTACTGGTGTAGTGCAATGGTTGCCCATGTTAGTAATGACCAGATCAAGCATGTTGCTACCTCTAGTGGGGGTAAGAATGAGCTGGTCCAGGGCATTAGAATTAATGAATTCCAGGAAACGTTGGGCAAGTGTATTGGTACATGAGTAGTTTTTCCAGTTAATGGAGGGGTAGTTGATGTCACCCAGTATAAGAGTGTTAGGTTGGGCCCTAATATTCTCCAGGGTGCTTAGGAACATGGAGTGTAAGTGTTGGGACATTGTTGGGGACCTATAGCAGGCTACGACCTGAATCGCTGTCTTACCCAATGTTAGCTGCACCTGAAGTATCTCTGATGCATTATGTTGGGCCACCAGTCTGGAGGTGTGTGCATCCTTTATGAATATGGAAACACCACCACCTTTGGAGCTTCAGTCCAAGTTCTGGTGCCGAAATGTGTGGAATGAGTTATAGCCTGGTAGTGCAGGGGTGCTTTCTGCTGCCTTGAACCAGGTCTCTGTTGTTACAGCCCAAATGTCAATGTTCTTCATTTTAAGGAGTGCTTCGAGTGAATGCATTTTGAGATTTAGACTTCTAGTGTTGAGCAGCATGACCCTCAGATTGCATTTGTTTGTAGCTGATATGGTGGTAATTTGGTCTTTGGAACACTACCTAAAAAGGCACTATAGGGGTGGCAAGAGCCTTGGCCAGTATCTGGAAGCCCAGGGGTGACAGATGCAGGCCATATCTGGCAAAGCATTGAGGTCTGTCAATCATGTCATCCCAGACAGACAGATACTGGATCCCTTTTAGAATGACAGCAGAAGTTTAGCCAGTTGTTGAAATCAATCATTTACTGCTTGTACTGTGGTATAATTTTGGGTGATGGTAGGATATTGCTCAGGGCTAGGGTCATGCCCATCTGGGCTACATAATCCGAGGGCTTCTCCATGTCTCTTTTCATGTAGTCCAGGGAGGTATATCTCAGGTCATTCACACCCACATGTACAATGACAGTCATATTTGTACCTATTGTTGAGGGACTTGAGTGTGTGTGTTATGTGGCAGATCCTGGCACCTAACAGGCAGCTGACTGTTACTTTCTCCTTATTGAACCTAGTGAGTGGCACATCAGTGTGCCTCATTATTGAGTCACCTGTGACTAGTGTGTTGGGCATGCTGTTTTGCCTTAGGGACTTTGGTTGAGTGGCACACTGTTTAGGAGAGTTATGTGTCAAGTGATTAGTGTTGTGTTATGGTGGTTGAGTACGTTTCTGCCTTGGAGGCCTCTGCTGTTTGGGTAGATTTTTATTGAGAGCCTCTGCAAAGGTGGGTGTGTGGTTTGTGTTTTATGTGAAGGCGGTGCTAGTGTGTGTTCTGGAGGGTTATGTGTTCCATGTGGTGTGGTGCAAGTGATGACCTTCTCTTCTTGACCAGCTATTCCAGTCTTGGCTAGAGAGTGCGTGGCTTCCAATTTGGATACATAAGTGCATCTCTCGCAAGTCTGAGTGTTAGGAGGTAAGAGGAATGGGTTGTTGGTGTACATGAGGCAGTTGCTACATTGCCTCAGGATGTCCAAGTTCACAAGGTTAATAGAAGAAAGTACAGGGAACTGACCTTTAGGCATGCCTGGAGGGGTGGGCATTAATAATAAATACTGGAGCTGTTTCCTTGTAGAACACTTAGTGCTGGTAGCACTTTTGTGTGCTACAATAATTGCTACAAGAAGTCAGGTAAAGTGCTAGCTAGACTAATAAGCTAGTAAAAGTGCAGGAGTGAAGAGAACTAGCAGATTTAAGGGAAAAATTGAAGAGCAGACTTTGGCACCACTCAGAAGTTTACAAACAGTCCTGGATACAGCAAATCTGTATCTGGACTAGACTAGTTTACAGGAGAGGCAGGAAACAGGTGCAAATGCAGACCTTTAAAACAGAAAGTTGAAAGGGATGGAAAAACTGTCCAAATGGCCAATAAACTACAATTTCTGGGCCAGAAACCACTCCTCTTGTGGTAGATAGGCCACCTAGTGCTTACCACTCCCACTGATAAGCTAGAAGGCTTCCCTCCAACACAGAAAGGCTTGGGAGGCTCAGAAGCTTACAAACAGTCCTAGATACAGCAAATCTGTTTCTGGACTAGACTAGTTACAGGAAAAGTGGGAAACCTGGGCAAATGCGGGATTTTAAACCAGAAAGTTGAAAGAGATGGAAAAAACTACCCAAATGACAAATAAACTGGTGTCTGTCTTCCCACTAGGGATGACAAGAGCAGAGCTGTTTTGGATACATACCCACTCCATCCCCCATCATAGTGTTTCCCTCTCTTTTGTGTCCTTGTCCTCCTCTGCCTGCTGTCCAGTCCTTCTCATCACTGTCATCTTCTCTTTGTTTGCCTGATGTCTCTTACTCCAATGTTCTCCCCCTGCCTCAGTGTCAGCAAATCTCCTGTCAATCTTGTCTGTGTAATATGCTAATGTGTCTGCCCCTGCTACTTACTCTCACCCTCTCTCACCTTCATTTAAATCCTCCCCCACCTTTCCTTCTTTGAAAAGAGAAGATGGGTGCCTGTTCCGAAATAAATTACCCTTCTTTTCCCTATTCACTCATATTCTTTCCTTTCTTGTTTCCCTTGTGTGCTCCCCTGTGCTTGATTTCTCCTTTATCTTAATGTTATATGCTCCAATTTCTATTTCTGCATCTGTCAAAAATAGATTTAAAGCATGCATGGGTCTTTTAAGGATACTGGCCATTTTTTTTATTATTATTGCTTTTGTCTGCATGTGAATGAGCTGTTGTATGTAAACACGCTATCTTCAACTCTTGTGCTCACTGCATTACACAGCCACTATTGTAGCTTTCTGTCCCTCTCCACAGGTTCTGGTCTGGCTTTGGACAAGATTATTAATTATTTGCTGTTTGAGCTCTGAATTTTTCACATTGTTAATTGATGATGAGCTGAAGGTTGCCTTGTACCCACACAATAAGCAGCAGGCAACTCGCTGCCATTACAATGATGTTTCTGAATCCCAATGTATTTGATTCATTTTCTGTTATTTTAATAGTTATCTCCATTTTGTTTTTATATTCAGTATTTTTGATTTGAATACTATCTTCAGATATTTGTAGTATTTTCAGCTGCTTAAGACAGTCTTTGTTTTTGCCATGCCTATACCACAAATATAGTGGTTCACTTTGCTCATTTGCAGGCAGAATTGCAGTGTTTGCATGATTAGAATAGAGTCGTGAATCACTCTCCCATGAATCCAGGGCTTTATTTGGTCTGCTGCAGAAATAGAAATTTGCTGACATACATAAACTTGATATAACTGTTAGAATCTTCATTTTCCTGTATATTTGTACTGTTGTGTGACTTTTTCTGTACTTAAATATGCATGATTGCAATCATTTTTTACATACATATCCAAAAGTATGTCTTATTTGTCCTCATCACTGAGTCGAATATAGAATCGAATGCCTTAGCCAGGTCCAGGTAGGTGGTATGAACCATTTTCCTCCATCCATTGCCTTGGTAACCTTCTCCAGGAAATCCACCAGGTTCAGTAGGTATGATCATCCTTTGACAAAACCAAACTGGGTTGAGTCCAGTGTCTGAAGGTTGCCTATGTCTTTGTTGATAATTTCCATGTTAGTTCATTCCATGGCTTTTCATATTAGCCTAGACAGACTAATAAGACTTCAGTTTCTGGGGTCAGTCCACCCCTGTGAAGTGGGATGACTGTTGCAGTCCTGCATTCTCATGGTACAAAGCCTGTTTTGAGGCTATAGTTGAAAAGTGACTCAAGTGGTCCTGATAGATCAATAGATCATATTTCCAGCTATTTTGAAGGCATCCTGGGATATTGGCAGGGCCCACTGAGGCTGTGTTTTTGGCCTTAGTAAGCACAACCAGGACCTGCTCCCTGTTAATAGTTGGGGGGGGGTATGCTAGTAGATATTTCATAGATGGAGATGGGGGAAGTGGGGAGTCGAGTTTGAGATGAATTTATCAGCCAGCAAATTCGCAATGTCATTCTGCACAGTGAAGGTGGCACCATTGACCACAGGTGTGCTACTTTTAAGGTTTCGGACATAGCTGTAGAAGGCCTTGTGGTTTTCTTTAGCCTGTCAGTCTATCTTGACCTTGTAATTCATCTTGTTGGACATAATTAGTTCTCTTAGTTTCATTTCATTAGAGAGCTTTTATCATTATTGGAGTTGCTCTTCCTGATTTTAGTCATGGCTTATTTTCCTTTTGTTATATACCCTATTAAAGTTAGGATACTACCAGTGTGGTTTGTTTTGGACTTACTTCTAGTAGGTACAGCAGCATCTATGCAGCCATTTACATAGTTGTACAGGGTCTCTATGAACAATTCTACATTGGTTCCTATGAACTTGGGTTTGAGGGGTAATACATTTTGATAAACTATCACTTAATAGGGTGTAAATTGCTCTGGATTAGTTCTTAACTGTTACAGGGTTTGCTGGGGTACCGAGATGAGATTTTTATTTTGAAGAAGACAGATTTGTGGTCCAACTTTACCAGTGAGGATATGACACTGGAGGAGTTGCAGTACTCTCCGATAAGGGGTCGGAGGTTGGCATAATGGTTAAGGTGTTTACCTTATGCACACAAGATGCAGGGTTTGATTCTCACATGCGGTAATTGGCTAGGCTTAAAATGGCCTACAAGGGCAGTTAGCCTAGTAGTAATCTATGATCTATGAACCTATGAACTGCCCCTGTTAAACAAATGATGCTGCTCAGTAATGATAAAACCATATTCTGCACTAACCAGGTGTGATGAAACAGGAACTTAAACTATAATACCAGCTTCTGTGTTCATTGCCATTCGACTTGTATTTCTCTTAATGTCCACACATTGCTCAGTTTTTAGGCATAACATTTTCAGTACGGTATCAGTTCTGTCCCAATCAGTGATCAGTAGCTATGGAAACATTATTAGTTTCAGAGCTGCGCATTGCAGAGAATGGTCTTTAGTTGACCACCCCGAAATTTTGGACACACAGAATTTAAAGCTGTAAAAGTTAGAACTTACATTTCATTTGGTAACCTTTTCTTTTCTGTGTTGCTGATTTTCAATACTTTGGCTTGCAAATTTCAACATGGCCATAACTATGCAATGTGACCATGACCTCATTCTCTGAGTAAACTGTAAAAATAATTTCACAATTCCACAGATAATGGTAACATTACCGATCATCAATGGCAAATGTGATTCATTATGACAATACATTATATGCATTATTCTCCCAGATATTCATCCCATATTTCTGTTATTTTATTATGTTTATATCCATTTCTCAACTGTATTTAGATAAGCCTTGTGGGTTGTGGGTGTCATAGAAGGAGTTACATTATAGTTGGCTTGGATATGGTAAGGTATCTTATTGACAGTTACTAGGATCAGGAGGAGTTTAAGTCTAGATGTGATGAAATTACAGAGGAATACAGACACATCACCACTGGTAACATAGACACCCTCTCTAGAGGGTCTGAGTGATAGGCACTGAATCCTGTGTTATCATTATCCTGGAGCCATGTTTCTTGGCTAATGCAGATGTCCACTTTTTCAAGGACTGGGAGGGTAGTTTCTTACTGAGGCTTCTAGCACTGAGCAGCACTATTTTTATACTGCCCTGATTTGGTATGGCCGTATTGCTTGATGGAGGTGATTGATATTGTCTAAAATCAGACTAATGTTGGAGCAGACTGATATTACCTAAAATATGTGCAGAATGATATTCCCTAAAAAGTGAACCCAAGTGAATGATCCTCTCAGCTATACCAACCCATCTCCATAGGACTAGTCCTTAGCCTTCATTAGGAGGTGAACCACTTTGCTGATGTTAGGAAGATTGCCTTCATACTGACAATCCTGCCTCTCTGTGATTATTCTCTATAATCTGAGACCCGCGTAGACTCCACGTTATTGGTGGTTCATACAGATAACCTTTCCTCTCATTGCAGGCTGACACTGAAACATTTATTTTGATTGAAAAGAGGGGCCACTTGACCCATCATGTTTATTCATACCCCTACTTAGTTATGTTCCTCAGCAGTCCTTGTGTCTATTTTATAGATATTTTATTTGTATTAATGTTTTGCATATTTTTGTATACTATCTTTATATTGATAATTATAAAAAACAATAAAAAAATCTAAAGCTTTGTAATGTAGAGAGTACATCATGGTTGTAAAGTCTGCATACTATGACAACTAGCTACTACTTGTCATATCTACACCACGATGATTTGTATATTCTGTGATTTAGCAAGCAGACTAACAGGTAACTTGTATGAATGGGAAAGGCATTCATTAATATTTTTCTAAGAAAATGGTTGTACTTGTATCTCTATAGGAATAAAATGCGGTACGTTTAGTAAATAATTTCTAGAGACTGGATGTAAGTGCATCAGTAATAATGTCTACAGTGATGAATGTGAAGCCGGGCATGTTGGCTTAATTCATATTTCACTGGTAGTAGTTCTGTGGAAAGGAAAGCACTATAATTCAACACGTCAGACAAAAATTTTCAGACCATCTTCTTTTCAAGACTTTATAACCTGCATTAAAATGCTTAGTAGAAAACCTGATGTACTAAAATAGAAGATAAAAGCCCAGTGTGTGACTGATAGTAAGAAAAAGCAAATATTATTTTATTAGTAAGATAATTGCATTGCATAAATAACATGAAAGAATATTGGTTAAACTTGGAAGTTGTACAATATCATGGCATAAGATATTTGTGACTGTCAACCCCATTGCTCAGTTATCATTTGTTATATGAGAGAGAAAGTCAAAGCATGTAGTTTTATATGGTGAAGCATAACTTGAGTCTGCAAAGCACATAAGACAGGCTAACATGGAAGATAAAAAAACAGAGCTGTAAATCCAACCCAGTTGTCTGTTGTGGGCTTTGTGGCTTATTAATGTAGGTTACCGACTTTAAGAGGAACCATACATTTAAATGCATCTTGTTCTATTTTCGTAAAGCTTCTCATTCATTTTTGAGTTATAGCATAATTACTGTCCCTACCACATCTGGAAAGCTACTCTAGTCATCTACTACCAGTTGTATAAAATAATACTTTCTGGCATTCCTCCTTGTGCTGTTTACCTTATATCTACGAATAGTGCCATCTGCTTGTTGTGCATCACTTTTTGGAAAGATATAACCCAGTTGGAATTTATGATTTCTTCCGAGGAGCTTGATCATTTATATTAAGTACCTCTTGTACTTACCTCCAACCTATAAATGTTAAACTGTTTCAGTTCCCAGTGCTATGGCTTCTAGCACAGAACATAAGTTATTCTCTGAACCACTTGGTCAGTTTCCTCTCACCTACAACAATCTAGCTAGGAACGTACTGACTGTCATTACAGAGGAATAACTCTGCTTTCCAGCACTGCGTCTCATGCAGCCACCTTTCATGTAGCTTCACAGTGCTTGTTATATTAAGTAATCCAGTAGATGATCCCTCAGTCACATTCCTGATATATTGTTGTTTCTACTTCTTTTCCAAGTCTTCTCATTTTCCTGCATTTTAGATTCCCGTATACATTACGTGGTTGGTTTTTATTACATTTAAACAGGCAAGCCTTTGTTATTAATTTGTTAAAGAGTAAGCCCACTAGGCACATGTGCATCACTTCTTTCTTTTTGTTATTAATGTGATTTCTGTGATACAGTTTATGTAGGAAAATGTAATGAAATATTCCCTTTCTATTATCTTCACTTGTATAAGTAGCAGAGGAGTAAACTATATTCTTAAGTATTTCTGTTTTCTTTCTTCTACCGTACATCTCTACAATTAATTTCAAGTTTTGCAGTCAGATACATTTTATCTTTATACCTCACTATGATTATATATTCAATCTGCTATGATTCAATGATGTTTATACATTTTTAAGACAAGTGAATATAATGAAATATTTCTGGACGAAATGAAACTGGATATTAACAAATTCAGAGCATACTAAGATGGAAGCCGTGATATTGGACCTTATCCAGAAAAAATAAGAGCAAGCTTAATGAAAGAACTGTCCTTGCCAATGTGTTTAAAAGCTTCATACACACACACTCAACAGTATAAACAGTGGGATCATCCTTGTATGTTTACACTTGACTGGTTTCAAAAAATAGATCAACCACTGCTGAAAGAAATATTACTTATTTTGTCAGCTGGAGTATTATCATGATGGAAGCCTTCCCATTTCACGGCTTTATCCATTAATCATATTTATTTTCATATTGTTCTGATAACACCTCACATTTACTGACATGAGTGTTTAAGATGAATATTATTCTTGCATTTGCAACTCTGCATTCAATTTTTTCTTTACAGCAATTATTGTTTCTCACTGTTTACCATATATACTTGGATTGTCCAAGCTCATTATGAATCCAGAGATGTGTGGGAAGTAAAACTGGCACCTTTGCAAACAACATAAAGAAGTGAAAAATTTGTTGACTAAACAAGGGCTATGGGCTAGTATATAAACATTGTTTTTTAAATATAAATGCGAGGTTGTGCCTTTTAATGAACACGATATGGGTGAATATAACCAAAAAAATATTTGCATCTTATACAGCTTTTTTGAGACTTACATGATCTTAATGTAACAGACAAATGAAACACTGGCAGCCAGACTGAAGAAGTTGCAAAGAGATGAAGTAGCGTTATGAACTGCAAATTAAAGCATCTCTGGAGAAGTGACATACAAGTGATAGTTGTAATTTATTCAGGCCTTGTTAAACTTTTCTGTTCATTCTCTCATTCTCTGATTGTCCACTTAATCAAATGCAGGGCTTTGGGGGGGCCATAACTTATCCCTTGCACTCAGTAGGTACAAGGCAGTGTATCTTATCTCACCATCATTGTACACACACAAACACACACACACACACACACACACACACACACACACACACACACACACACACACACACACACACTTACACATGTCTACAAGTAATTTGGAGGATTGCTGATTAACCTATGACGTGTATTTGTTTTTGGATATTCTGCTTTCTTTATCATCGCAATCTTACAAGCACAAAGGGAGGATACTTGTCCTAGCTCAGAAAAAAAAGCACCCCAGCTGAGAACCAAACAGAAGAACCAAGCACTGTGAGACAATAACAAATTGCTATACTACCCTTTTAGGCTGAGCTTGAGTTTTGTGTCCCAAATTGCATCCCAAAATAATTACAACAAAATGTGAGGGCCCCAGCAATGACCCTTTTAAAACTACAATACAAAACATTGTTGTATTCTTTTTAATGTGTCTCAACATGACCATCCAATCGATCCTGTCATCCAAAAGATTTGCTCCTTCCTCATATCAGCTAGTCACAATAAATGCCGGTGGAAATTAGTTGAGCAGTAATGGGCTATTATACTTGGTGGATTGGTTTTATTATGCATCTGTCTAACTTTTCCCTCATGCATCTTTGTAACTATCTCAAGACTCATGTAGTGGTTTTGAATGGTTACAGAAATTATGTTTCTACAGGGGATTCTCCTTCATGGGCAGCCTTACTAAGAAGTTGATACCTTACTCTAGGTTCCCTGATCTTCTTTGGAGCATCATTTAGGGAGAATTGTGTTTCCAAGACACAAATACTTGCACCATCCTCCATGATGGCAAGTAATAATGACAAATCATTTCCTTATCCTTCTGATCCAGTGTCTGTGCAAACCAGCTACTGCGACCAAAACATTACAAATCCGCCTTTCTTTCTTCCTATCCCTTCTATGGATATTTTGCTTTTCTAGAACAAAATCTAAGGACATTTTTGCTGTACTTATAAAATGTGACACAAGGACAGTGTATGGAATTTATAGATTATTTTCAATAAGCAAGATTCATTGACCCTCACTTTGTTGAAAGTATCACAGTGAAGGGAGTCTTCATGGCAGAAGACTGCTTCTAAGATGCACTTTAGAGCAATATTTTCCATGGAGAATAGCATCTCTCTTTCCCCTGGCACCTCTAATTTATCTAATCCAATCTGCGATTTCTGATTCTTAGGGGGGAAAAGGACAGTACTTTAATGTCCCAAAAGACTGGGAAATAAACATGCACACATAGATATGTGTGTACAGTCCATATAAAATTTTCACTAGCTTGCATGATAGAAAACATAGTTTTTTACCCACAATAATAGCAGACATCCATTAAAAAAAACGCTTTTACGAAATCACATTTTTATCTTACGTAACTATCAATTAATGAAATTTACTTCAGCAAAGGAACTAACTACTGTATGTGTAGCTAGAATTAATAAAACTTGTCAGTGTGCAACCAGGCAGTGCTTTCTGCAACTTAAAAATACATTTTGCTAATTATCTAGGAACGGAAACAAAGGTAATTCATAAGGATAATTCATCCAGTAATATGTTGATAAAGGCAACATCAAGCCAGCATTGGCAGTTCTTAGGGATTCAATAGGCATATTCAAAGTCTTTGTTTTGTGATGAAAATAAATATACAAAACCTTCACATTTTATTATTTCTATCCAGCATCTTTTCTTATGATCATCATTAAGTTCTGAATACCTTTCTTTGCCTTCTTTTCACACTTGTTAAATTTATTATCCTGCCATAATTTAAGAACCTGACAGATGAGAACCCTCAATGTAGACTGACATATATATCTAAACCTTATTACAATTCCACTCCAGAGAGGAACTCCAACTTCCCCTTCCCCTTTAGATATAAATACATTGTTGAGAAATTCCAGCTCTCAGAGCAACAGGTGTAATGTATGACAGAAGAAAGCCTAAAGAAACTGAAAAGTAAGGTACAAAACAGTGGTGCGACCAGTACTACTAATGGACAGCAACCTGGGCAGTAAAGTTAGAGAAGCTGGGGAAGCAAAAGATGATGTAGATTAAGTCCTGAGACAGTTGGTAAGATGTACATTGTGGGAACAATGAAGAATTGAGGATATTACAGAAGAAGCCAAAGTAGCTCCAATTTCAGAGAAGATCACAGAGAACAGATTACTGTGGTTTTGGCACATGTGCAGAAAAACAGAAAACAATCTGGTGAAGATGATTTGGGACAGACAGGAAGAATGCAAGAGGAAATGAGTTAATTCAGCAAAGAGGTGGATGCCTTGTATGAGAGAAAACCAGTCAGGCATGACTGTCGAAGACTGTAGAAGAGAGCCACTGAATTGACAGAGATTGCAATAGTTGGCACAACACCCCGACACCATGTAGAAAATGGGAAAAGGGGGATGATGATGTTGGAGAGATTCCAGCACTTGCACAATTCTGAGAGAAATTTATATTGTACTTGTAAGAGGTGGAACCTCCAACTTCCACTTAGGGTTTCATATATACTAGTCAGTGCCTCAGTCCCCTCTCCAGGTTAAAAAAGCCATTTGTGTTTATGTTATCATTCACCACTATCTCTGAATCAACACACACCTAAATATGTTCCCAAAACCAGGAACCAAGTGACGCCTCCAGGTGCATCGGCATTTAACTCCTACTGATGCCTCTAGGTGTCAAATATTGCTTGTTCATATTTGTATCAATAATTTCAAAACCATGCTATGTACAAGGTGTTTAAAGATTTCATCTTAAAGCTCACAAAATGGTAAACTCAAATGCCTTAATATTTGACCTCTGTCTAATGTAGGTAAATAGATATTAACTGTTGCTTTTATGATATTAATATATAATTTTAATTTTTTTCTAAATATCTCAACAATGAAGTATTACAGACAAAACTCCTTAGCTTCACATGAAAGCTAAATGAATAAACCACCACTGACAGTATGTGTGTAACTTGAGCGGCTGCTGAGATAGTGTAAGTTGTTTACCTCACTGAATAATGCACCCCACAATACCTCTCCAAAGGACACCAGCAAAGTATGTTTGTGGAATAATTCCTGCCAGAAAGACTTTCTACTATTGTACCTATACTACATGGTTAGAGAAAGTCCTGAGCTAGGACAGCCAGCAGCCTCTACCCCCCCCCCCCGCTGTACCTCATACTCTCTCTTCTCATCCCCTCTTTA
This sequence comes from Protopterus annectens, assembly GCF_019279795.1. Lineage (NCBI taxonomy): Eukaryota > Metazoa > Chordata > Ceratodontiformes > Protopteridae > Protopterus > Protopterus annectens. The sequence continues at coordinate 305,878,053 of NC_056748.1, forward strand.
AAACTCCCTTTGTCCAGCAACCTTTTTCTTGTTTGTTCTTTAACTCCCTCTCTGATCAGCCTTGCAATTACCAGAACTGTCCACTAGGGGGCTCCTCACCCCAGCTTTTCTCTCTTTCTTGTCTCTTATGCCCTGAACTTACACTAATTTCTCCTGCTGTTCCTTAACTACCATTTAGTCCTCTCACTTTACCCTCTACTTCTACTGTCCACACTCACCTCTTTTAGGCTTACTTCTCACTACCTTTTCCCACATCTGTCTTGTCTAACTTATCTTCTGGAGTCAGTCTTGCTGATTGTTTTCTACAACTGCATCTGAAGCTTTCTCAACCCGCTCCGTTCACCCTGCGGGCTCACTCCGCTCCCCTCCCTACCCCCAATTCCCACACACCCCCAGGGGTCCTTCTCTTATACTTACTTAACCACACCTTTTCCTCTTCCAATTACTTCTAGTAATTACTAACCACACCTCTTCCTTTTCCTATTACTCTCACAACACTCTACCACATTTCATCTTCTCTTATATCTACCTTCTCTTAACACTCCCTTCCACCTTACCACAACCTTCACATTTCTCCAACCGCACCCTTTTTACTTCCAAATTTTTGCCTACATATATCCAATAGTAAATTTGCACAATGTATAAACCTCCCACCCCATTACTTATCCTACCTCTATTCACACTACTACTACTTCTTCCTCTAATCTTTGCCCACTTACTTACTTCCTACGAATATCCACTGCATCTAGAATATCTCTATCCTAACAAGGAAACCAATGCTCTATCCCTTCCACTCCTCCTTAACCATGCTGACATAACAACTTCACCTAAATACCTACTTGCAAAGTATCATAGAATGCAACATATGAAATATTACACCCTTAATCTCAGGAAAAATCTACTTCTATACAACAAATTCACTAACCCAAGGTATATAGGATTACTACTCTCTATAAAAGATGGAGATATCCACCCTAACCCAGGCCCAACAAATACCCCTAGTACTCTCCACAGCCAAAATCCCTACCCAATCAATCCCCTTAGTAAAACATCTAACTCCCTCCAAGTAGCCCATCTTAATATACGTAGCATAAACCACAAAATACCTCAACTCCAAGCTCTAGTAGAAGTATATTCCTTTGATATCCTCTGCTTAACAGAAACATGGTTAAAACCTTCTACCAAAGACAATGAATTCCTTCCACCTGGATATAACATACTAAGACTCGACCGAGTAGCCAAGAAAGGAGGAGGGGTAGCTATTCTGTTTAAATCAGGCCTACAGTTAACCACCTACAACTGTAAAATACCTCTTGATTCCAATGCAGAAATTCTCATCTCCAAACTTCATATTAACAATGCCAAATCCATCTATATCATCTGTATGTATCTTCCTCCCGGTAATAACATTGCCACCATGGAAAATATTCTTTGCTGGCTATCCCAATACTTGCCTCAAGAAACCATAATCCTAGGAGATATAAACATTGACTGGAACAGCCTCCCTACAACCCATATTAACCTATATGGTTTTACTCAAACTATTACATCCCCTACCAGGATCAATAAAACTAACCAGAAAGCTAGAATATTAGACTGGATTCTCATAAACCATCACCCTCACAACTATGATTCAGGAACCCTCCCTGATGATATAAGCGACCATTCACCTACCTATATTATCAGGCACAAAACCCATACTCCTAATCCTACATCTGTGAAAAACATCAGATCCAAAAAGAACTTTAACCTTAAGCTATTCAAAAAAGAACTAAGAGCATGCAATTGGTCTCTCTTAAAATACCTCCCTTTAGAAGAAGCCATCAAGTACTTTAACTCTAACTTTCTGGCAATTCTCAACCAACATGCTCCAACCAGATTAATTAGAGTTAAAACCAAGTCTGGCCCATGGCTTTCAAAAGTAACCAAACACAAAATGTACCTTAGAAATAAACACTAGGCCAAATGGATAATGACTAAAAACCGTGTTGACCAACAAACCTTTAGACAGTTAAGAAATGACACTAAGAAAGCTATACTCTCTGATAAAAGAAATTACTACCTACAATTCCAACAAACTAATCAAAACATCCCTCAAAAATTCTGGACTAACATTAACCAACTACTCCACCCAGGTCAATCCACCACACCTAACCCTCAAGATACTGACCATACTAATCCCATAAATACAGCCAATACATTCAATAACTTCTTTACTAATACTATCTAAACACTGGCTAGTCAACTATCACCTAATAATTTCACTCTACCCACCTATAACTCTACTTCACCCCCTCCTTTTCAGTTACAACCTGCCCCAACTCCATACATTCAAACCCTCACACAAAAACTAAAACCATGCTTTTCCTCAGCAGATCAACTACCTGCCAATTTTCTACAGCTATCAGCCAAAGCAATAGCTTATCCTGTTTCCATTCTGATCAATAGGACTATTACCGAAGGTCACATACCTAGCCTATGGAAAGTCTCTCATATTATCCCCCTCCATAAAGGCGGAAACTCAAATGAGCTCTCCAACTACCATCCTATTGCCCTTCTCTCCTCCCCCAGCAAAGATCATAGAGAAATGTATCCATAGGCAATTACTTGACCACTTAACCCAAAATAACTTACTTTCCAGCTGTCAACACGGTTTCAGACCTTCACACAGCACTACCACTGCCCTCCTTTCCTTTACAGATTACATTAACAAAAACCATAACCTTAATAACCTTTCTTCAGCACTATTCATTGACCTGTCTAAAGCATTTGACATGGTCAATCATCAGATTCTCCTCAACATACTAGAATCACTATCATTTGATGCACCTTCTATAAAATGGTTCCAGTTCTACCTAGACAAAAGACAACAGGCAGTTATTTGGCATAAGACTCTTTCTACCCTCCAATCAGTTTCCCTTGGTGTCCCTCAAGGGTCCATACTAGGACCTCTCCTCTTCTCAATATTTACTAATGACCTTCATCTAGCCATCTCCCAAGCCACATGCATACAATATGCTGATGACTCGACACTTACATGCTCAGCCAAATCCACATCTGAATTTCTCTCTCTTACCCAGAAAGTATTTAACACAGTTGAACAATGGTTTACACAATGTTGTCTTCTTTTGAACCCCAGAAAATCTAAACTCCTCTTCTTTAATCCGACCCACAAGTTCTCTCCACTTGATTTCTCAGTTATATCCACTAATGGCACCATTATATCACCTGACACATTTACCAAACTACTGGGAATCACCATTGATAACAATTTGAACTTTGACATCCATATCAACAATACAATAAAAACTTTATACAAAAAACTTGGCTCCCTCTATAGAATTAAATCTTACCTTTCTCCTACAGCTAGAACAACCATAGCACATACTCATCTAATCTCTACCCTCCTCTATGCCTCACCTATTTTTACTAACCTTTCTAAAAATAACCTCAGCAAACTGGAAACTTTCTACAATAACATCGCTAGATTTGCAACAGGTAACCCTTACAGAACCCACCACTGCATAAATATAAAGCAGCTTGGATGGCTTGAACTACAAAACATGATTAAATTCTATCAACTAACCATCGCCCATAACCATCGCCCATAAAACTCTTTATAAACCTTCCTTTACTCCTAGTCTATCTACCCTCATCACTCCATACATAAATCTGAAACCACTGTGTTCCTCACATAAAAATCTTCTATATACTTCTAAACCTAACAACAAAGCTGGTGAATCTCTCTTCTCTAATGCTGTTGGAAAAACCTGGAATCTTCTCCCCAGCGACCTTTCCTCTCTTCCCTCTCTATCACTCTTCAAAAATAGACTAAAACCCTACCTTAGAACACACTGGTTGTGCCCCTGTACTAAACCTGATTAGGCTAGTATCCACCCAATTAAACTTAGCTCTGCCTATCCCTCACTACTCCATTATATATATTCTTTTACCTATAAATACTGATTTCCTCCCAAACTACACTGTGCCGAGTCTCCCTTTATATTTCCTACTGAAGAATATATTTGTTTTTTTCTTTTATATTTGGTATATACTTAACCTGCCTCCTCCCTTGACCTTAGTTTTTCTATTTATCTATGTTTTATAACTACATATTGTATAGTATAAGCATTCTTGCACTGCAAGTTTTTTGTTTATTCTCACAGAATACTATGTAATATTTTATCTTTTTTATATAATTAATGCTGCTATTTAGTCATCTTTTCCTGTTTTTTTTGTGTCGATGTACCTGAAATCTGCTTGTTTAATATGAATATTTTTATTTAGTCTTATTTTGTATATTGATTACTAAGTTTTTCATTTATCTGGAGTGGAGCTTATCTCCCCGGGCCTCTACTGAAAATGGACATGTATCCAGTTAGACTAGCCCGGTCAACAAATGTAAAATAAATAAATAAATATTACAAATTTAATAGTTACTGTGTTTACTCTGACTTATACAATTTGGTTTAAGACCCAGAACCTAAAGGATACTACCACTATCAAAATAATTTGTGCTGAAGAGTTTACCATTTATACTTCTTTCATAACTCCTATGGTTCCATTGATATGAACATTTCCTGTGCTCCATTGGAGTGAATGAGATATAAAAGATGACCTAGTGACAATGTCACAAATAATTGATTTAGCTGATGTCATCAACATTAGATGATTTTATTCCCTCTCTAAACATGTGAATCAGATAATCTCTACCAAGCAAGATAAAACAAACATATCATTGTCTGTTCCAGACTTTATTGAAGGACACATAACACACAATCATCTTCCCAAATATAATATTAGAAAGAACAAAAGTTTATAAGCAAGTGAATGCATAATAACTAACAAGTGATGGTAAAATTAATATTGTACAATGCAAAGCTACTGAACACTATGGATGTATGCAAGAGAACTTCTGAACCCTGAGTACGTATGAGGGAAGACTGGGGATATTCACACTCCAACATGGCCTCCCTATTTCTAGAGAGCATAAAACTAATTTGCCAGTTTTTGATCCCTGAAACAGCATTAATGGCATTAGTTCCATACAATAAACCCCCAAACGAACTAGGCTTACATGGTCAGCTCCTGTCTGAGGAACTTCCAACTCCAACAAAGTACAGAAATAAGCATTTTGCACTGTTACACCATACTGGAGGCACACTGATCATCACCTATTTGCAACACTGCATATTTTCATCCTTGCTACATTATGAGATAAAGTACCGAATCTTGAAAAAATAAAAGAAAGAAAAAAAATTAAAAGAATTTTAACGTCCTTTGTAGCAGTGGTACAAGGAACTCCTTGGTCCTACTTCATCTGGCTGGTGTACTGCGACTTATAGGTTCATAGGTATATACTAGGCTAATGGCCCTGGAGCCTTTACAAGCCTAGCCCAAAAAAATTGCCCAGGCACCATGCCACCCGATGTTAGTTCACACTGCCCCTATGCAATAGGGCAACTGGACTGATCCCTGGAGTGAACTTTCTGTTACCCATCCACTCGTCAAGATTTCTCTATGTAAAACTTATCATCCTCCTGTAGTTACCGTTCACGGATTCTCTCTCTTTTGTTATGCGATCTTCTCTCAGTGTCCACAAATTCCTCTTCCTCTTTTCATCCTTTCTGTCTTTCTCCCTTCATCCTATGCTCATTCTCTTCCTGTGTTTATATCAGCATGCATTCTATGATGCGTCTCTTCATTTTCTACACTTGCCTTTTGTTAACTTTAACTCAGTGACATCTCTATCAAATCTGGAAGTAGTGTTGAACATTATTTTCTTTTTCAGTGTGAGATGAAATGTGGCGCTTGTTTGAAACATAAAAATTCTGTTAAAATAGAACTAGTGATGTGACATGGACATAAAGCAAAAACAAACAATGCCATTGTCTAATGCCCAAGTTACTTAGCCCACATAGTCTTCCAATGTTGCCACTTTGTGAACATTCTAGAGATCGTTTTTAATTCCACCAAACAACGGACATTCTGCAAATTGAACTTAGTCTCTAGCGTACAGTTTACAGCATTCAGAATAACTGTTTCAAGTTGCACCTATCTGAACTTGAATTCCCCTACTTTGTTAGAACCTAAAATCCCCTCATGAAAATGAAAATTCATATATTTATAAAATTTTTAGAAAGCTGTTTTTTTTCTTTGGAAGCTAACAGGATGATGTCCTCTTAATTTCTGCTGATGCCACTGTTTAAACAACTGTTCCCTAAGCATAGCACTTCTTTTTCCCAGATCTTTCCCCTAAACAATACCTACATTTCTTCCCTTCTCTGGCATTCCCATCCCATTGGTTTCTTCAGTCAACAACATGCTGAGTTTGGATGAGATCTTGCAAGACTTGCTTTAGAAATTTCTCCTTGGTTCTTACATCAAATTATCCATTACTTGCTAGGCATGTTATTTTTTCCCCCAGGAAAAGCCCAAATGGGAAGGAATTAGTAGACCTCCATTCTTTCCATTCTACAGGGTACCATAAACTTACTGATTATCTGGAGAGTCACAGCTATTTTACTGTGTACAGCAATTCACACCTGCCTTCTATTTCTCCATCTATTCCTCCCACTGGAGCCACAAACTACTGAGTCTTTGGGAATTTGCTGCTCTTTTACTAATTTGTCTCCATTTGAAACAAAAAAAACGCTATCAGTGACAGAAGCAAAGCCTGAATGATGAGGAGGAGTCTCTACATCTGATACCTAATACAAAAGATCGAATTTAATTTAAATGCTCATGTGCGTATGAAGAAGAGTCTGTTTATTATAGTGTGTTTAAGTCATGACAACACAAACCACTGAGTGTCAGGGGAGGAAAGTTTCAAAGTATATCTATAAATTTTCAACTCAAAGTAAACAGTCATTTTCGGTACCTAAAAATGTAAAACATTTATGTGTTGTATGAGATGACATAGAATGATTTCTCACATTTTGAAGACAATAAGTGCATTGTCTGGAAAGAGAAAGCTAAGGCAACGAACACATTTATGACACTGTATCCACCCTGTTAACTGATTATGAGTTATGGCAAAATATTATTTACGCAAAGAACATCAGTATAAGATAAAGTATATATTTTCAGTTGTAGAAGCAACAAAGGAGGTTCCAGACCATGGCTACTAAAAACATAAAAGCTTTAATCCAAAGTGAGTGCTTTCGTAGCTCAAGGCTACTTCATCAGATAAAACTTACTTTGAAATGTGCAGTTTATATACTTTCAAGCTGGGTACTCAATCAATTAACAAACTAATTAGCTTAAACGCACATAGTCAAATTCATTGACACTAAGTAAACCCAAAATGTAAAACTGCATGGAAAGCATCTTACACATAATTCATTCATCTAGTAATACATATAGCTACAAAAATAATGAATACATATCAAAGAAGATATAAAAAACATTTACCTAGTATCTGGGCCTATCTAAAAATGCATATACATATTTTAAAAACATATATTGTATCTAAAAAATCATTCAGAATACGTAAGATACACAATAGAGTACATAATTGTCTAGCCACTGTTACCTAATGCCTCTATCCATTAGTACTGGTTTAATGCAAATTGTATCATTAATGCCCTTACCAACGTTGGCTTGCAGCCTAATTATCCATTCAAGTTCCTTGACTTCAACTTTATTCTTAATGCCACCCCTCTGATACTGGACTTAACCATATCTATCACTAAAAACTTAAAGGGATGCTCATTGCCACAATTCATAGTATGCTTCACCAGGGCATTGCTATCTATTTGCTTAGAGATGTCATAAAGGTGTTCTCCCATATGATCACATAATCTACGTGTCATCATCCCTACATAGAAACAGCCACATAATACACAGGTGGCTAAGTACACTAAATTAATAGTGTTACAATGTGCTGTCAATCTGAACATATATACCCTCCCTGTATCATGGTGTGTAAACCTCCCTGTACTGTCAAGAAAGTCACAGAACCTACACTTCCCACACGGGTGTGTGCCAAATTCCACTCCATCTTCTGAGCTCATTGGTTCATGACTAAGTCGTGGCCCACATAACATTCTTTTCAAACACTTCTTATTCTTATAGACATATCTAGGTCTTTCCACCACAATTCCTTTCACCTAATCATCTGCACATAAAATATTCCAGTTCTTATCAAAAATCCTTTGTAACAACTGTATATTACTAGAATATGTGATGGGTATTCTCACAGTGTTGTTTCTATACTTGGGTACTATGGAAGACGGTTCCTGTTTAGAGAAGTATGGGGTGATATCTACTTCTCTTCTGTTATTAATATCCATTGTTGCTTGGGATATTTCAGTCTCACTATAGCCTCTCTCCATAAACATATATTTTATATCCATAAACTCTCTATCAAATTTCATATAATTAGTTACTAACCTGGAGGTCCTCACTCCTTGCCCTCTGATCACATTTCAAAAAATGTGCTTGGGGTGCATACTTTGTCTGTGCAAATAAGAATTTCTGTAACATTCCTTTCTATATATCTCAGTATAAAATTGATTATTAATTTTCTGTATAATTCTGACATCCAAGAAGTGAATTGTGGAAAAGGAACTCTTCATAGTAAATTTCAAAAATTGTGTGTTGTTACCTAATTTAGCAAAAAAGGGGTTGAAAGAATTACTGTCACCATCCCACAGCATAAAGAGGTCATCCACAAACCATTTATAAAAGCCAAGTCAGCCCTGAATCTCAGTAACCACAAACTGTTCTTCCCAAGCTGCCATTTTAATGTTGGCATAGCTATTGGAACATGGTGTGTGCAGATCCCTCTTCCATAGTACCCAAGTATAGAAACAACACTTTGAGAATACCCGTCACATATTCTAGTAATATACAGTTGTTACAAAGGATTTTTGATAAGAACTGGAATATTTTATGTGCAGATGATAAGGTGAAAGGAATTGTGGGGGAAAGACCTAGTTATGTTTATAAGAATAAGAAGTGTTTGAAAAGAATATTATGTGAGCCACGACTTAGTAGTTTGCACTGTATGTATCATGACAGCAATGAGTTAAAATATATTACTATTTATCCATGTGATCACAATTACACTTCTGAGATATACACTGTCAACACCGTGTCTGTTCTTGGTTTGAGTGTGTGTGTGTGTGCATGCACACGCGTGCATGTGGACATTATTAATACCTAAATAAGTTCAATTTTGAATGTAGAATATTTCCAACAACTGTTACAAATCCCACACCAACTGTGAAAAATACAAAATATAGTGGAATATGTGGATGGTCTACTGACAGGATACTTCTATCATTACACATGCCAAGAGAGTTAGTGTAATATGGTCCAGACAGAAAGATTTTTGCTGGGTATGCCATGCTGTACATCAGGACATTGAAGAAATGGATGAAGCAGCAGGTGAATATCTTGGCAGGGCTTCCCATACCAGTTGTACCAGAAGGAGAATGGCAGGGAGGAGAGTTCGGGGTGGGACTGACAGCACAGGCAAGGCCAGGAGCAGCGCATTGCGGCCCTATCAAAGTGGTGGTATCTGGTCCACAACTGTGGAGTATGATGCAGACAACATAGAATAAAGTGACACATAGTTTATTATACCCAAATTATGCAGAGTAGTGCAGTGTACAAACTGACCATAGTGTGCAGCAGACATCACCATAATCACAAAGGTTAAACCAGTTCCACTGGCACAGAGGTAATAAGCCCTGACTATGACCTAAGTGAAATGAGTTTAATTAGTGGCTCTGGATCCAAAAATGAGTGATGCTGCTTTTCTGGCTTGTCTATCTAAAGGGGAGGATATGGTATGAATGCCTGGGGTATATGCTTTGTGGGAGAGTCTCCAGTGAAGACAGGACATTCCATGGGAAGCAGTGACTTGAGAGGGGGGCTGTTCTGAAGGATTATGTCACTCATGGAAACAAGCAGCATGCCCTTACTAATGTCCATTGCATGCTGAACCCTGTGCATGTTACTGAGCATGTGCAATGAAGTTACTGCTATAAAAGGCAAAAAAATAAATAAAGCCACAGTTGATGGCTGTCTGAATTCTGTCCCCTCTCAGCTGACCTCACCCAAATGAAGGAGAATGAATGGGCCAGTTTTCTAAGCATGAGACAGATGAGTGGCAGGCTGAAGGATAAACATAGAAAAATGTGCAGGTTGGGAGCAGGGTGGAGTCATCATCATTTGCAAATGGAAGAGGGATGGGTGACTGCAACACTATGCAAGAATCATGGGAGATGAACTTGGTAGGCACACACTTTGGAAGGTGTGGGCAGAGAGAGAGATCATAGATTCTGTCTGCTGCAATGTGATTATTGATGATGTCTACTGTATTTGCTTGTGGTGTTGGAGCTTGATTCAGTAAGTGTCAGGAAAGCATATTACTAGGGACTGCAACTACCTGTCTGTGGGCCCACAGGTAATAGGGAAGGGATAGAACTATTGGAATATTACTGTACTATCGGTTGATGCACCCCAGGTATCAATCCAGATGAGTATCATTGTCCATGACCATGGGTGGTAGATTGTCTCCCACAGCTGAAAGTGATGCCATCTCACCAGTGGACCATGTAGTCTGACATGGGACAATTTGTGACCAACCTCATCATATCTGGTCCCTTCCATGGTCAAGCAAGTCAAGGGTTATGGAGACATATCAGATGATAGTTATAATGTGTCTCATGGAGGCACTGAAAGAGATTAAATTTTCCAACAACAACCTCAGCAGCATTATGTGTTCCCTGTCCCTATATTCCATGCATATCATCCTACAACCCATATAATGCATCCACAATCTTCATAATGCTCTAAATAGTAGCTGCTTGTGCCCAGATTAGTGTTGTGTACATCTGCCAGTTACTGCCAAGTTTGTAGTTATATCAGGGAAGGTCTTGGAATCATGGCAGTGCCTTACACCATTGGTGGATACATGTGGTTCAGAGGTTGTGTGCATTTCAGCTGCTGTGTCTGCAGAGGACACAGGTAGAGCCCGGGAGGGACTCGGGTCCAGTATAACCATCATGCTCTGGTAAGGCTGTGTCTTCAGCCTGTACCTCTGCAGGAGCCTTTGTAATGGTGCATGTGCCTGACCCCTCCTTCTGGAGTGTTGTAGCTAGTAAACTGATCCATGCAACTTGCATGTTACCATCTCTGTCTGCCACAAGTCCCTTTTGATATCAGCACTGTGTTGATCTATTGTGTTAGATACTCCAACAGTGGAACCTATGAATGCAGGAACAGACATGTTACCAATTTCTTTACGCACACGAGTGCGCACACACATACACACACACACACACACACACACACACACACACACACACACACACACACACACACAAACACAGTTTTAGCCCCCTGCACCATGCATATTACAACTACCCATTAAAATACATGTATAGCATTTGTTGATAAATATACCTATTCAGGCAAATTGTTGCAGTTGCACACAAGAAGTGCCTGGCAGGACACATATGCAAATGGGCTTTGGTTATTCATTCCCTTTAATCATGCTATAGGGTATACTATACTTCACTGCAATGGACAGTTTATTTATCTATTTAGATTGTTTGCTGACTTTGTTATTGGGCTGGTGCTTTTTTACAAAAAAAGAATGTACCCAAGTCTTCCTTTCACTAACTCCTGCACTCAACAAATAGTGTTTTCAATAAAATCAGACAGCAGTACACACTGTCAACAACGTGAGCAACTGACAGTGTAAGCTGCAACTACCTCTGCCATGTTTTTACCATTAGTATAGCAAAAAAAAAAAAAAAATATATATATATATATATATATATATATATATATATATATATATTACACAGTACTTTTGCATTAATAGTCCTCATAATATTAATTAATTAATTGCCATTCATTGACTGGAATAATATGACTGAACTTAAAGTCCATTTTCAATGCAGGCCTGGGAAGAAAAGTCATACAACAAAAGTTGTATAACATCAACTGTACATGGACATTCTTGAATGCATATACAAAACAATTACAAAATACTCATGTCCATAAATAGGAAACATCAGTAATGAATACTACAAATGAATACATCAAATGTATATGGCAACAGTTAAAGATAATGTTAAGTATGTAGTTAGGATAGTTGCTAAAGGAGGTAGATGAAGAAAGGGAGGATCAAGGCTGGGTAGGGGTTAGAATTAGGACGGATAGAGATTAAATTAATGTACGAGGACAGGTCCAGGTGGAAGTTAGATACATTTTAGATTATACATAAGTGTTCTAGGTTTACTGTCATGTTTAAGGTCAGGGAAATGGAATCCCACATTATCTACATGAGCAGAGCATAAAGAATCAGCAAAGTAGATGTTTGATTTGACAGCTTAGATTTTGGGTCTGAGATCTATTTCTCTGAAGTACAAACAAAAACTAAAGGTCTGTGGCTGACAAAGTTTGCTGATGACTGCAAACTGGTAGTCGTCATAGAATCTCCAAATGATGTCACCATCCTACAAGAGGGTCTTACACAAATGATTGGTGCCAAAGTCATGGCCTTAAAATCAATGCAAACATATGTATTATCATTCCTTTTGGTAAAGGCAATGTTCCTGCTAATTATCACATCAGTAGCAACACCTTAAATACGCACTCAGTGGTGACAGACCTGGACACGCAGGTTGACAGCAACCTTACCTTTGACCACTATGCCTGCACAGTGGTAAGAAGGGTATTCTATATTCCTCATCTCATAAGTAAGGGCATTGCCTCCAGAAAAAAAAAATTATAACCTCTGTGTACTCCTCCCTCATCAGTTCAATAATTCAGCACAATGCCCCTTTTGGTATGTACCATTCCAAGCACCTGCAGCAATTGGAAAGAATACAAAAGTTCCTCACAAGGAAATTCAAGGTCTTCAGCATCTGTCCTATGTGGATCATCTGAAATCATTGTCACTTTATTCTGTTTCATACAGACTACTCAGAGGGAATCTCTGCCTTGCATACAAGGCAATCTCTGACCCTGCTTTATTGGAAATGCTGCATCTCCGTAAGTCAAATGGTACATGGGTTACTCACTCTAAAGACCTTAACCTGGTATGTGACATTAATAGAACCTACTGGAGGGACAGATTTGTCTCCCAGAGGCTACCACACCTTTGCAACAGACTCCCACTTCATGTTAAACAGAGCACCTCATTGTCCCTCTTCAAACTCAATCTGGACGATTGGATGGGCAAAAGTAAATTCACCCCGGGGGTTCCACCTGTGTCCCTTTTGGACAGGGGCAATAGGTGCTGATCGTGGAAATTAGGGTAGAACTTGGCTAAGGTTGTAAAGGCCCTAGGGGCATTAGTCTAGTAGCTTCCTATGATGCTATGAGATCTTAGATCTCTGCAAGACACATATTTTAGAAGTAAGTTAAAGATGGATGGGCATCTGCTGGGTTCATTCAGAATTTTATGTGCGATTTTAACTAGTTGAAAGGTGTTTTAGCATTAGCTAATCAATCTTATGAAGTGTTTACAATGATGAGTTTTGGGGACATTACCAGAATATTTTGCAATTTTACTGTATGTTTTAGCTTGTATAGATGTTTTTTTTAATATAAGTGAGGCTAGGGAATGCATAAAGTAATGTAGGTGGTAAAAGAGTTTGGGCTGTATTTATTTATGCTGTTTCTACTGGGTAGAATCTAGATTTATACGTAACATACCCATCTTTTTGTGAGTTTCTCTAAGAACTTAGCCAGTATGTTTCTTGAAGGATAATTTATGCTCTATAAATATAGCTACAGGTTTGGTATGATAGACTTGTTAAACTGGTATATTTTGAAGTAACTGAAATTTTGGAGCCAAATATGAGTAGTTTAGTTCTGTTGGTGTTTAATAAAAGATATGAGTCTTTAAGCAAATGTGCCAGGCTTTGAAGTTTAAGCTAAGTGGAATGTTACAACTGACTGAGGCAGTAAGCATATATAGGGCTAGCAATATACAGGAGATATATATTAACTAATACATTAATTGAACACATCTGCTATGCCAAACTTTAAGAAAGATATATTGCAGACCCTCTACATACAATGTATATTATCAATAGTTGACATGCCATGACATTAGTACATATTCTATCAGGTTGCTGGCAGTTAATACTGACTTCTATTTTATTTATTTATTTTTGTTGATTTTGGATGTTTATTTATGTTTAGATTAAGTGTTTTTTGATATATTAGGAATCTGACCTTTCAGTACAGACCCTATATATCCATCGATGCCAGCAAATTGACTATATAAATCATCAATCAACAAACTTACTAAAATTACTACAAAAAATCATGCAGCCTCCTTTCTCATTTGGAAAAACAGTAACACGCAAAAAAAGAAACACCAAAACACTTCTTTTCTGTAGGTGGCTTTGGCTCCCCACACCCCCTAACATAAAAATACCAAATGCACAGTAGCACAACTGCAACCAAAAAGGAAACTATATCCAGGAAGTCAGTCTTGCAGAAGTCACTGCTTCCTGCAGTTAACCACCAGTGCACTGAAAGGCTTGTGGCAATTGAAACAGCTGTTCGATTGACCAAATGCCTGGTAACTTGGAATTTCTCAATAGAAAAACTTGTTTTAAGTGTGGTTGGTAGTGTTGAAATAACGCTCCTATTTAGGTGGTAATTGTAACGTTAGAACAACTTAAAGAAAAACACTCAGCTAAGCTAGAGACTTCACTGTATAATACATTAAACCTCCTGTACTGGATGTTCATGGAATATATGCAAATGACCCTTAAGGGCCTACCAGTGTTTCACCTACATGGCTTCCGAATGCCCATGACTTTTCAATTTTTAAGTCTTTACTTGTGCATTCATGCCTATAAAGAAAACTCCCAATAGCTGTAGACATGCTAAGTTTTACTCTTTTATCGGGCTTAACATTACGGTATTAGTGGAATGTTTGGCTATACTTTGGAAACACAGAGTTTAAGGCCAAGCTTGATGTCTACAAACATTAAGGTAATAGCAAAATATCCCAAATAACATCAAACCAAAGGGTAAAAAGGTCACGCAGACAAGCCATTCATTAAAAAATAATGGCTACATGTATTCCAGCTTACTGCTGTTAGAACCATATAGTAGTGTGGCCAAAGTCAGGGTCAGATATTTTCTTTTACTCACAACAATTTGCTAGAATCACAAGTTTTGCATTAAGAAAAATGCTTTTTTCTGATGGGTATGAAGTCTGAAGCACAAATATCTGACATTATTTAGTGGCTGTAGTCATTAATAATTTGCCAGAAAACCATAAATTTTATCTCACAAGGAACAGAACAAAAATGAGAAAAATTATTGTAAAAGGAAAGATGGTAATTTGGACAGGAGAAACACAGTAATAGAATGTGGCATAATAGTTTGAAATTTCAGGCTAAATGCCTCCATCATATACTATAATGAAAAAAAATTGGTGTTGACAAGAGCATTCCCTTTACCATTCTACCACAGACCCTAGAGATAAGGGCAAGGACAGCCTTCCACACAATAAAACAAATCAAACAAGCTGCTTTCTTCAACAAGCTGCAAACCTGATGTTACTGCTATGCCCTCTGCTGTTGCAGTGCCCTGATTTGTGAAAGGTTCACTACCACACACAACCACATCTGGAATAAGAACACCAAATTAGTGGCATAGTGCACCTTAAGTCCTTCAGTAATCCTGCATCATTAGCTGAGGTTATTGTCAAATGCACACAATCTAGTGTTTGCAGTAATTGGGGCACATCTCACAAGCCCACACTCCTTTCTGGTGGAAATCAGGACTCAATAAAAGAATGACTAACGCTCTAGGTGGTCAGATAGGTGCGTGTACTCTCTGGACCCCAATCACATGAGCTGTGCAGCTTGTGACCAGAGTTTTTTAATGTGCATTGCTCTTGGCTGGGAGAATACCTTATGGAAATGTACACATGTATCCATAATTGCTGATAAAATGTATTACTCTGTGTATTACTTAATGGAACTAAGAAAAGAGTTCCCCTGTGGTGCATGCAGTTAATACTGACTTCTATAACATAAGCACCCAGGTACATACCTCTCAACCTGTTAGCACAAGAAATCTGGACAAAGCCTAAAATAATGGGGGGACAAAGGCCCAAAAATAGGGACATGTTTTAAATATTGCTCTTAAAAACTTAGAACGTCACTGGAATAATCACATTTGTCTTGGCATGCATTTTCTGAAGGAAATGAAATCAGAAATTCAAATATATGACATTATTTATTTATTTCGATCCTCAGTGATTTGCCAGAAAACCACACATTTTATGAAGAACAGGCCAAAAATATGAGGCAAAAATCTGGACATTCTGCAAAAATCTGGACAGTTCAGAGGTATGCCCAGGTTGTCAGTAGTTCATATTTGGGAATGTATATGTGCAAATCAATATGGATGGATAAGAGTGGCCCACCCAACAAACAGTGATATGGCTAAATCACATATGTATGAACAGTAATACAGCTACATCCTTTCTGTCATCGCTCTGCACAAAGGCAGGCCATTTACAGGCCATGGAGACTACAGGCCCATATATATCACTAGTCTCATATGCAAAGCAGTGGAATTGATCAATAATGACACAGATGTCCTCCAGACACTGGACCCAACTGAGTATGATTTTGTCAAGGAGAGGTCATGCTTACTCAACATGGTGGACTTCTTTGAGAAGGTCAACAAAGTAATGGATGAGGGCAAAATGGTCCACACTGCCTACCTTGACCTGGCCAAGGCAAGTCTAGCATTATTGACATACTCAAGACATTAGGTAGAAATCCTTATGTCACCCAGTGGATAGCCAACCAGCTCAAAAAGAGGAGCCAGGATGTTAGAATTGGGAGTTCACCTCTATATAGAGGCAAATCACCATGGGTGTCCCTCAGGGATCAGTCCTGGGACTGCTCCTTTTTGGTATCTACTTCTCTGAAGTCAAGGCCAACATCAAGGGCCTCTGGCTGAGCAAATTTGTAGATGATTGTAAATTAGGAAGCAGTCATAGAATCTACCACCAACACTAATATTCCCTTATTAGGGCTGGCACAGACAAATGACTGGTGTCAGAGCAATGGAGAAAAACTAAATGTCAAGAAATGCATAATAGTATCCTTTGGGAAGTCAGCCACCCCTAGTAACTGTCATATTGATGACCCAGTGGTCAGAGATTTGGGGAAATACATAGACAGTAATCTATCCTTTGACCATCATGTGTCTACAGTAGTGAAGAAATCATTCTATGTTGTGCAACTTACAATCAAAGGTATGGCATCTAGGTCCAAGGAGATCATTGTTCCACTGTATATGGCATTCATCAGACCAGTCATTGAGTACAGTATCCCCTTTAGTATTTGCCTAAACAGGCACATCCAACAATTGGAATGTCCACAGAGGTTCTTTACTAAAATAATATGGGGCATAAATAACATGTCCTATGCAGAGTGCCTCAAAGCCCTCTCCTTGTATTCAATACAAAGGAGATCTATGCCTGACATACTGTTCAGGGGAGATCTATGCCTGACATACAAGGCATCATTGGACCCCAATCTGATGGACTTCCTGCACATCTGCAAAACAAACAGCACCAGAATTACCTGTTCTAAACACTGAAATCTTGTTGTGCTATAAATATGACTTGCTGGAGAGACAGGTATGTATCCCAGAGACTGCCCCTTTTGTGGATCAGGCTCCCCATCTATGTGAGGCAGAGTCCCTCCCTAACCCAATTCAAGTGTAACTGGGACAATTGGAAGGGGAACAGGAAATTCATCCCTGGTTTGGCACTTATGTCTCTAATGGATGCAGAGAACTTGCAAATGGTTAATTTCCCAGCCCCCTGCTTGTAAATGTTTCCTCTCCCAAGCACCTGCTTAAACTTGTCAGAAATTTGGGATGCATGGCTAGACTTAAAAAGGCCTCACTGCTCATTAGCCATGTACATACCTATGCACCTGTGAACTAGAGAACGTGACAACTTCATACAGCAAATGAAAAGTAGTTAGAATTAAACTCCAGATCATGCAGATTTAATGTATAGATCTTTACCACTGAAAGAGCCTGTAATATTACCTTCCTGACAATCATGATCTCCTGGTCAACTCTACGCATGGGACAAAGTTCCTGGTCTTCCTCCTCAAAAGATCTGAAATGCAATGTATCATCAATGTGCATTTGTTCTATACTTACAAACTCAGGGACACTTTGTAAAAGCAGGAAAAGATTAGAGATTCTATACCCCTGTGCAGACATACATATACATGCCTGCTCACATAGTTAAATAAAATATATTTGAAAAAAACCTATTTACCTTCCAGCATATAAGCTGACAGTGGCACACATAATGCTAATAAAAAGCTGTCCATTCATTTCTTCTTTCAGTTGTGGTCTCAGGGTGCCAAAGTCACTTGATCCAACCTAAGCCAATAGTAATATCTCCAAGTTACTTCAAACAGCATCCCTGTGCCACAGTTTTTGAGGGACATTTCTCCAGTTCTGCAGATGATGGGAAGACTACCTGTTTGGGGTAGGCATAATGTCAGGTTGTTTTGAAAAGAGTCTGGTGAATGGACTAAGGCAGTTTTTTTTTTTTAAACTTGGAATTTCACGTAACTCTGCATATGAATAGTTGCATAGTAGTGAGCAGAATTCTGAGCTACAGAGATGTATCTTCAAAAGAAAAAAATAAATAAGCAAAATGCAATCTGCTTTTCCCCCCACAGGGTGAGGGCTGCATCCCAGCAGTCAGTACCATGACTTGGCCTTCTTGTCTAGGGTGAACTGTTTTACCTGAATCTAGTAGTCATGACCATCATAAATACTGTGTCTATTGTATACAGATTAAGTTTATCACATGACTTTTTTAATGTATTGTCTAACCATGACCACCTGACCTTTGTCCTCTGGTGCTCCTCCCCTTCCTAAAAACATGCTCTCTGACTATACATTATTTTCCCATCTGGCTTCTCCCACCCACCATCTCCTTTTTGTTCTGTTCTATTCTACTCCCCCTAAGTGATGCCTACCCCACAGACATGCCTCCTCCCTTCGAACACCTACTTGTACTCTTTTTACCCTAACTACCTGCCATTACCCTACCCCATAGACATGCCTCCTCCCTTCAAACATCTACTTGTACTCTTTTTACCCTAACTACCTGTTATCAACCACAGACATGCTTCCTCCCTTCGAACACCCACTTGTACTCTTTTTACCCTAATTACCTGCCATTAACCTACCCCATAGACATGACCCCTCCCTTCAAACACCTACTTGTACTCTTTTTACCCTAACTACCTGCCATTAACCATTTCCCGACATGCTTTTGGACACATCCTACTTTTGTTTGCTAACACTCTGTCATTCCCTGCTCAAACTCATTACTGCAATTGGCACAATTTATAGTCAACATCATGTGCCAGGCATCCCCTTACAGCGACTTACATTTCTTAAACCTGTGGTACACATATACTCTAGTCTACACCCCCTTTTTATAGATGGGCATACTGCTATGTAAACTAATAAATAGGTAGTCATTATTTACAGCAGTCCAGAGTGTCTTCAGTACACTTAAGTAAACTAGTATGTCACTGGTTATTACAATGATTAACAAGTAGCATTCATAAAAATCAACACTAGACATTTTCAAGCCAAACAGTCATCCTGTATGCTATATATCTGACATGTTAAATCAGTGAATTTCAAAAGTTTCTTTAATAACCTACTAGAGATATTGGATTTGAGTTAGTTTTTGACTTATCACAGATATTCAGCTCAGTCTTAGCATCTTCTAATGACTCAAACATACTCTTGTTCTCAGTTTTGGGATCTGGCTTAGCATATATCTTGGAACTCTGTTGTCTTCTGTGAGTAATAACTGATCAGTGCACAATTACATACTCTGTGTAGGTAATTTGAAATGTGCTCTTTATGTATGTGTTCTGTTTTTTTCTGTAAACTTGCACATGTGCTCCTTGAACATAATACAGTATAGCTTCAGGTGCTTCTTTTAGTACAACAGCTTTGAGCTGACCTTCATGCACATTTCTATGTGTTTGTCCTTTAACCCAGTCTCCCTTTTACAAAACTGATGAAGGTTTAGCACATCTTTGTAGTGGCATGTTTCTACAGCTCATTGTTGACATCTAACAATACTCTTTCTCAAAACATGTATTCCTTTTCATAAGACCTTTCACTGTCTGAATCATTCTTTCCACTTGCCCATTAATTTGCAAATACCTGAGATTTTTTTTATTATATCTCAGTTTGAATGCATTCACAGATCTTACTGATTCCTAACAACCAAAGATAAATGCATTATGTATTTCATGTCTTGACAATACTCATACCTACAATATGTTTTTGTTGACCAGTTCTACAAATTTTGAATACTAATCTATACATATCAGCAATGACATTATTTGAACTCAAAGAAATATGTATGCCAGCTTTCTTCCATGACAAGTGATATGTATCACGGGGCAGTTTTTCTCCTTCAGTACTCTGATTGTACTACACACCGCACGCTCGAATGTTGTGCAATACTTTCTCCGTTTGCTCTGATTCAAGGCCACTACATGAGTTTCTATTCTGGATGATCTGTGAGGAGTGAGGGGCTTTCCACAAGGTCATCTGTAATTTCCAGAGATGTTAACCAAGCTGACTGTGGACAGGTAAAGTCCCACTCCTGCTGTGGTAGGAGTTCCATCGATTCATTGGTGATTTATTTTTCTACACCCAGGAGAGGAACATCTTTGGTCTTGGTTATGGTCATGCCGACATCCTCTCCAGCAGACATTGGTCATGTTTGGGTAGCACACTAGTGTCTAGCTAAGATCATGAAACAGCTAGTACAACTCCTGACATAGTCACGTCTTGTGTGTGGGAGCATGTCTAGGAAGTTGAACTCTCTGCCAAGAATGCTTTGGTCCTGTACTTTATGCCAAGGCACAGTGCTGGCCCATGTGCTGAGGCTGTGTGACCCTGCAGACACACATGCAAACCACCTCTGCTCATAGCCATACTGCTCAACTGTACAGATTTTTGCCTTATATTTTTGGTCCATTTTTTAATAAAATTGTGGCTTTCTGGCAAATTAGTGGCAAATCATTAAAAAGTGATGTTAGAAAATAATGACAGACATTTGAGTTTTAGACTTCATACCCTTCAGAAAATTCATGCTAATGCAAATTATTCTATCAACTTTCTAAGCTTGTAAGAGCAGTATCTAAAAGTTGCCCCTGTTTGTACCACTTTTTTCATGGCTTTGTCCAGATTTCCTACTCTAAGAGGTTGAGAGGTAGTCATGGCTCATTTCCTACACACAGTGCACCAGAACCTACACCCCAGTAAATGCTCCAACATACAGCAAACCTCTACATGCTGACCATAAGCACACCCCTTCATTTTGTCACACCTCAGCACTTACACCCTCACATTTCCCTGTGAAAAACATGCACTCCTGTACCCCCTTCTCCACTTTTTCATAAAGAAATAACTACAGTAACATTATCAGCAACAGTAATATTAAATTATTGGTGTAGTTTATGTGTGATTTTGAGCAATTCAGTTCCCTGATATTCACATGCAGGAATATTGTTCAGTATTGTCATTTGCTCGTTTATGAATCTGTCTTGAATAAGATTAGTAAGAACCAGAGTAAGGAAAGTACTTCCTCTAATATTATTATAATTGTATCCACAATTTAACCTTTACCTGTAAGTAAGAGTTCTACTGGTACACAGTTTGTGAAGCATAAACATAGTCTCAAAATGAAATCACTACAGTACGTTTTCAAACTTAGCAAATTACAGAAGTTTTAATCCAGTTCTCTTTTAAGATATTCATATTTATTTACTGTTTTTCAGTGTTGCTAATATCAACTTCCAGCCACAATAAATCACCAAATAATTCACCTTTTTATCTGTTTATTTATTGATATTTCTCCGTTTATCTTTTTCATCGATATTGCTGAGATGACTGCAGTCACAAAACTATGTCTGATTTAATTTTCTATTTTTGCTGCTGTCACTACAAATCCAGTCACCCTTCCATTCTGTTTTTAACACTGCTATTTATAAAAGTGTTGTGTTGCATGTACTATTTTTGCATTTTACTTACACCTACATATTTTTAATCCTGTTGCAGTTATCTAGTTATTTAAGACAGAAATACGAATCACATTGGAAGTCTTCTTTTCATGTTCTAGTTTTCACTGAAATTAGCTTGAGTCATAAACTTTATAAAGACTGGAAATAACTCCTTTAAACTAATTTCCTGTTACTATTATACAAGCTTGTACAAAACAACAGATCTATACTAGCAATATCTGTTCTTAATGATGGTTAAAGTGTACTTGCATCTTGATGCCTGATTGGTATTATCGGCTGCCTGAACGATGAGCAGCTGAGTACAACAGGCAGCCTTCAACTTATTTTTTTCAGTGCTCCAAAGTTATAACACAATCAGACATAAAGTTGCATAGATCTGCATAGATCATAATAGTTGTATGACATCCATATAGTGTGTATGTGTGTGTATGTATATATATATATATATATATATATATATATATATATATATATATATATAAGCAAGTGTGCCACACCTTTAACTTGCGTATCTGAAAACTGTGCCCAGATTGTTCTTTTCCAAACTATTCCAGTAACACTGCTTGTAACTGCATCATGTGTTATTGACAATATCAGTCAAAATAGTAGTCTTTTTAAATTGGTTTGAAAAATTAATCGATTACATTGCCATTTAAGTGGGAACTCGTATCATCCTCTATTAATTAATTTTACTTGAATTTGCCATAACCTTAGAGTATTATGGTCTGATGTTTTGTGCCATGTATAACAAATCACAGGAGCATATCAATATAGACAATGAATTTGGGTTGCATACCTTGTATTAATTGATCAACTACAAGAAGGATATGCAGACTCTGCAGAGAAGTCACCCCAGCCAATGTCTGAACAGAAGAACCAAACTCGGTAAAGCAGCAACAAATTCATTAAAGAGATTCAGATTGTACAAAAGGTGATCAAACATTTTCACACTCTTCTTTGAGATCCCTTAGACTCT
This sequence comes from Protopterus annectens, assembly GCF_019279795.1. NCBI lineage: Eukaryota > Metazoa > Chordata > Ceratodontiformes > Protopteridae > Protopterus > Protopterus annectens. Next base: position 305,901,141 of record NC_056748.1, read on the forward strand.
GTTGAAAAATGACTCTGCATTTGCTGGTTGTATCTCATTTTTAACATATCTTCTTATGACTGAATTCTGTTGTAAACCTCAGTCATTTTGGACTGTTAAAGAGTGTTTTTGTGGAACTCGCCAGAGGTCCATTCTCTGTTTTTTTTTCTGTTTTTGATGTCAAGACTCAGCTGTCACCTCCTACTTTTGCCCCCCAGCTATTAGTTCATTAGCAAAATAATCTGTCTTTCTAGCACCCTGCAAATAAGCAGTATTTTGAAATTCAACAGTAATGTCATCTGTCTGAGGAAAAGCCCTTTTAAAAGCTGTTAATGCAGTACTCATCAAATGAGACCCAGGATCCTCAAAAATTATGTGGCCTGACAGGAAATAAACCAAGACTTATCAAACCAATGATATTTTCAAATTAAATGCACATATTTTTAAATTGCTATGCTCTGCAGTCTCTATAAATAATAATAATAATAGTAATAAAACACCCTCTTAGACCACCTGTTAAGAAAGAGGCTGTACCTACTGTTATAGAGAGAGAGAGAGAGAGAGACATAAAATTTGTTGACAGATAAAGACATCTATCCATTAAAGCTACAAATTTCATTAACTATGATTTAGCTACAGATCCTCCTTAACCATTAGCTTATGTTTTTCCATTTCACTGACCAGTTATAAGTACTGCTCTACACTTCCCAGTCATTCAATAATTATTTAATATGTTTTGACCTTACTACATCTTCAGAAAGGATATCCCAATTATACAATATTCTTTCAGCTAAAAATTATCTTCCAATGTCTCCTTGGAACCATCCTTTAGATTGTGTCCCCTTATTCTCATTTAGCTCTTTAGGAAACTGGATCTTATGGATTCTTTAAGATACTTGAAAGTTTCTATCCTGCTATCTTTTCTTTCTTTAAGATCACATACCGAGCTGCTTATATCACGTTATATGGCTTATGATGTACACCTATCTAAACGCTAATTTTGCCTGTAATTTTATGATTTACTACCTTCCCTCCAATTATGCACAAGTTTCCTGGGTACTTGCTAGCAGGAGGCACCATTTTGCTTCTGTTCCACTGAGTTTAAGCTATGCTGTGTCAGACAGACTTTTGGCATAATACTGTTCATGTACTTCGTGTTGATTAAAACAATTCAAGTCACATTTTACCCAAATTCTTTAAAAACATTTAAAAAAGCATTTTTTTCTGGGGGGTGGGGTTACACACACACACACACACACACACACACACACACACACACACACACACATACACGTAATACATATTTATTACCACTCTGAGGACACAACACCTCACAACTGTGGAGAAGAAGGAATATTAAAGTTTTGTCTCTTCCTCAAAGTCCTGCAGATCCTCTGTGGTGTTGCTTACAATAAACAATGGACAAGAAATGAGCCTTACCCTATCGCTGACTCATATGGTGGCCTACTCTTCACCATCATTTTATGTGAGTGAATATGTAATTTGGCCCTCTTGCCCTATTGCCTACTTAGTGTTTTGAGTATCATGTAATTTGACCCTCTGGACCCTATTGCCTTCTTAGTGTTTTGAGTGTCATGTAATTTGACCCTCTGGACCCTATTGCCTTCTTAGTGTTTTGAGTGTCATGTAATTTGACCCTCTGTACCCTATTGCCTAGTTAGTGTTTCAAGTGTCATGTAATTTGACCCTCTGGACCCTATTGCCTTCTTAGTGTTTTGAGTGTCATGTAATTTGACCCTCTGGACCCTATTGCCTAGTTAGTGTTTTGTCTTTGCTAACTCACTACGATCTTTTTCAAACATTTTTGACTTTTATCATTGTTACACTGTGCGGCATCGTATCAATTGATTTTCTAAGTTTTAAAGCCAGCTAGTCAAAGTAGGTTCTGTTCACAGTTCCTTTTTGAATACTCTGTCTTCCTAGTCAAAGAAATGTGAATTGTTTGGTATAACACTGTTTTTGTGAATCTATGCTACCATGTATCTGGTTCATCACTGGCTTTCAAATATTTCAATATGATTTCATTTAGCAGTGATGAATTCCATAATTTTCCTTGCAAATGGGATTACACTCTAGAAGTACTATTTTCTATCCTCAGTTTTCTACCTCTGTTGTGAAAAGGAAACACCTCTGCCCTAGTTTTCAAGAATCTTATATGCCTCCCATAATTTGTTAATAATGTTAGTGACCACCATAGCAAAGGCGGGGCCAAAGGGGATGGCTGCCATAGATGGATACTGTTAAGGAGCACAAAAAGTGTCTTTGAAAGGGCACTAATAGGTCAATGCTTAGACGTGCAAACATTCACTTACTACTTTTAAACAACTGTAATTGCACAGTTAGAGTTGCATAAATTCTTGTATGACAGTCGGTATGTGAAAACAGCAAAGAGCTATTGTGTATATATGAAACAGTTGTTTGCTATAATCACACTCTCACTAACGTTTTAAGCACTGGATTGCCTTTACAGACTAATATTAAAGCCTGTTTGCATAAAAGTGATGGCACTTTCTCTGAAGAAAAAGGCAGTGGATAGTGGCTATGATGCTTAGATATACTCCAATGTCCACCAATGAATCATCTTTATCTAAAAATCTTAAATCTGTTGCCACCAGAAGAATGGTCTCTAGAATCATACCACTGGTACTAAACACATTAAAATACAAGAAGGCATGCTAATGGGAAATATTATGTAACTCACTATGTGTAGCTTGCTACAGCAGCATACAGGCAATATGTATTGCTACCCTGGGTATGGGCCTTTACCCGTCACACTCAAGAATAGGCCTTATACTAACACCTCCACCAAGCAAAGTTTTTGGCCTAGCTCCAGGACCTCTTTTTCAACATTCTGTCTGGATTGGCCCTCTGTAGAAACAAGGACCAGCATGCAGCTACATTTTTTTACTACATTTCTTAAAGGCTTATACTAAGATTAATCATATCCTCCTTCTGCATAGACTCCATGCTACTGGTTTTGTCACTAAAATGATAGAATGATCAAATTAAGGGCACTGTAATGGGGGCACCTTTACCCCCATGTATGCCAATATTGTTATGGCCTTGTCTGAATTAGAATATGTGTACCAACATATGTTTTTTTAAGAATCAAGTGATTAAGTATTATCATTATATTGATGATTTAATTTTTATCTTAAGACCAATAGATTTGGCTTCAGATGTGATGGTATACAAAATGGTGAATGAGTATCATTTTAGATCTGGATTTATTTGGATCAGAAGGTGGTCATATTTGGACTTCAATACATAGAAAATTGAATGAAGATAGTTTGTTTTTGTATGGTACTAGATGCCACCACCCTCACCTTATTACAGCATTGCCGTATGGTGACATTTTTAAGATTAAATAAGTTATGTAATCATGATTAAACTTTTTTGAAAGAAGCACATAAAATGGAAAGAATGTTTGTTAATAGAGGTTATGAAAAAGAGAAGGTGAGGAACTCCTTGAAAATGTTTTAGATGTATGAAGGAGGAGTCTACAGAAATGTAATTTTTGGAAGAAAAGACAGAATAATGTAGGATATAGGTTTGGTTGTGAGGGTAAAATTGTGTTTTTACCTAAAAGAAAAAAAGAGATCTGTAGGTAAGGATATTTATTTTGTAACTACCTATAACATACTGAGTGAACAGAGCTTTTGAGATATCATTGGCCTATTTTATTAAGAGATAAAAAGAACTTTCAGATTTAATTAAAGTTTGCCCCCAAATCTCTTACAAAAGGGGACAAAATATAGGAGATATAGTTGTACATAATAAATTCATTCCCCAAAGTAATAGGTTTAATAGGTGTGATTCTTTAAGAAGAGGGACATAAAGATGTGGTAAATGTTCCATATATCAATTTGTAGTCAATAAGTTTTCTATTATGAATGGAATTAAATTTTACCCAATCTAAGAATTTAATTGTAAGACAGAGGGTGTAGTTTATGCCCTTGAATGTCCCTGTGGATTATTTTATAGGTGAGACTTTCAGAATACTTAAAATGAGATTTCAGGAACATGATCGAGATGTGCTAAATGAGACAGTTGAAAGCCCACTTGGTGTGCATTTTAAATATTTTCATAACAGTGATCCAACTGGCATGAAAGGCTGTGTTTTGGAAAGAATATCAGTAGGAATGGGGGAAAATATACATCTTAAGGATAAATTATTCTATAAGGAAACTGTATATATATATATATATATTAAAATATAGTACACTGGTACCAATGGGGTTAAACAGGAAATGTAATTTGAAATATGTGATTAATTGCTTTATTGTGCTGTTAATTCATGTTTTTATTGATGTGTATACATAAACTGAGGCAACCCAATGTATTTTGTTTTTACACCTGGAGGCTTTTTTAGCCAAGGCCCAAGGCACAAGGCCAAGCCAAGGAGGTTAATAAAATTCTTAGTCAGTTAATCTGCGCAGGTTGTATTTTGGTTTTTGGCTTCTTTGATTATTTTCATGTGTGGTTTGCTATTTTCCTAAGGCCACAGATCCTTCTACTAATGTTCCCCCTATTTTCTGTGATGGAGTTTTGGATGGTTCACAGCGTATGATGGAATATTTTATTTCACAAATGGAGGCTAGAACTAATAAAACTGCTGAAACCTCTTATAAATTCTGGGACAAGCGTATAGAAGAGAGAGATCAGAGTGCAGAAAAACCCTTTTTCCTCAGTAGGTGTGTCTGTAACAACTTCGGCTGAAATTCAGGAGATGTGCAGCAAGTTTGAAAGTTTACTTATTAAAGAGACTAATGTGCATTTCAGTATTTAAGTCTTAAAAGATATGTTGAGTTAGATGTAACACCCAGAGATTTAAGAGCTCTAGTACATCTTTTAACCCTATTAATGAGGATGATAAGGGCTTTAGAGCAAGGTGGGTGGCAGGGTCACACTGATGCTCATTAGAATGGGTTCAGATTTTACTGGTACAGTATTTGCATAAACAAAGACAACTGAAGGATAAGATTGCAAAGATTGTCTCAGAATTAAATGGACATTTTAGTCCTTCATGTTTTGACACAGTACTTGCAGAAATAAATGATAAACTTAAGTCCTATGAAAAGGATTTAATTGATCATAAAAAAGACAAATTAAAACATGATTTGCAGGACTATAACCAGGGAGGGCATTTCTATGGAAACACAAATCAAATTCCAGTATGTCATCACATCTGGAGGAAGGTTTTAAAAGACCTTCTAAGGTTTCCTTTGCCTCTTCGAAAGACATGGAAACAGTTACGGACTTTGAAAGTGAAATAAAATCCTACCCTGCTTTGCCATTACCATGAGATCTGGAAAGCAAACACAGAGGTTCCAGAATAATTTGAACAGAGGTCAACAGCAGATTAACCAGAAGAACAGGAGTAGACATAATTGGGGACAATATAATAGAGAAGGACAATTTAATGGTAATACCAAAAAAAAAAAAAAATGGCAGTGATAATCTGTTTGTTGTTCAGTGGTCAACCTATCTGTCTGTGAACCATCTGAAGTGACTTTGTTTTAAGTCTTGGGCTAAAGTTTATACCTACAGTGTTGCCTCGGTTTTATTTTTTTAGGTGTGAATTATTTTGACTTGCATGTAAATTACATTTATTATTTTTTTTAACAAACAAGGTTTTGAATGTGATGAAAATCAATTTGACAGTAGTTCTGAACTGTCATTCTTTTCCTGTTTTTTTTCTGATGAAATGATTTGTTTAATGCACAATGTCATGCTTATTTTAAATTGAATACAGAGGGGGTGAAGTGCAATAGTATGTTTATACCACCATTTAATAAAGAAAATATACAAAGTTTTACCACAGCTTTCAGCTTTTGTGCAGCAAAGTTATTTGAACAATATATTAAAACTAAACATTTGCTGAAATATAATTTGTCTAAAAATGAGTGGAATGCTTTGAATAATTTACAGAAAAATCATGATTTAACTGTAAAACCTGCAGACAAAGGGAATAAGACTGCACTACTTAACTATGTGCAATATTTAGATATGAGTTATGCACATCTGAATGAGTCTCTGGTTTATGAGAAATGCGATGATGAAGCATATCTTGAATCTATAAAGTATTATGTTGTTTTATTGGATAAAGGTTTTCATTTGGGATACTTTTCTAAACAAGATATTGAGAAAAAAATTGAACCCCAATAAGTGAAGTAGCTACTTTTTATCGTCTCCCTAAAATACATAAGGGGTAGAAAACTTAATTGGGAGTCCTATAGTGTCATCACAAAAATATTTTTTACATAATTTGGGGGTACTTCTGCAAGAATATTTAATCACTTTTGTGAAAAAGATTCCTTCTTTCATTAGGGGTACACAGGATTTTTTTAGATAAGATTAAAGATATAAAATGGAGTGAAGACATACTGTTTGACTATGGATGTTAAAAGGCTGTATACTAACATTCAACATGTATATGGTACACAGACAATGTACTATTTTTTAGGGGAAAATTCATTGTCTGATTATGTTATTGAGCTACTAAATTTTGTCTTAAAAACATTTTTTTTATTTTCAATAATGAATTTTTTCATCATATTAAGGGCCCGGCAATGGGGGCACCTTTTGCCCCCATGTATGCTAATATTGTTATGACCCTGTTTGAATTAGAATATGTGTACCAACATATGTATTTTAAGAATGAGTTGATTAAATATTATCATTACAGTGATGATTTAATTTTTATTTGTAGGGGGAGGGGTGATTTAACTCACGAGTTTATACAGGATATAGAGGCCAATAGATTTGGCTTCAGATGTGATGTTATACAAAGGGGTGAACTGGTGTCATTTTTAGATCTGGATTTATTTGGATCAGAGGGCGATCATATTTGGATGTCAGTACATAGAAAATTGAATGAAGATAATATGTTTTTGTATGCTGCTAGTTGCCACCCCCCTCATCTTATTACAGCATTGCAGTACAGCAAATTTCTAATATTAAATAAGTTATGTAATCAAAATGAAACTTTTCTGAAAGAAGCACATAAAACAGAAAGAATGTTTGTTAACAGGGGTTATGAAAAAGAGAAGGTGAAAAAGTTTTAGATATACTTAGGGGGAGTCTACAGAAATTACATTCTTTTGGAAGAAAAGAAAACACGGAGTAATGTAGGATATAGGTTTGGTTGTGAGGGTAATTTTTTTACCCAAAAGAAAAAAAGAGATCTGTAGGTAAGGATATTTATTTTATAACTACCTAAAACATACTGAGTGAACACTGCTTTTGAGATATCATTGGCCTATTTTATTAAGAGACAAAAATCTTTCAGACTTAATTAAATTTCACTCCTAAATCTCTTACAAAAGAGGATGAAGTATAGCAGATATGGTGGCACATGGTAAACTCATTCCCCAGATAGTAGATTTTATAGGTGATTTTCTTTAAGAAGAGGGATATCTAGGTATGGTAAATGCTCCATATGTAAATGTGTAGACATTTGTAGTTAATACATTTTCTATTATTGATGGAATAAAATTTTACCCAATGGAATAATTTAATTGTAAGACAGAGGGTGTAGTTTATGCCTTTGAATGCCCCTGTGGATTATTTTATATAGGTAAGACTTTCAGAATTTTTAAAATGAGATTTCAGGAACATGATCAAGATGTGCTAAATGAGAGAGTTGAAAGCCCACTTTTATGCTTTTTAAATATTTTCATAATAGTGATCCAACTGGCCTGAAAGGCTGTGTTTTGGAAAGAATATCAGTAGGTATAGGGGAAAATATAAGACTTAAGGAAAAATTATTATATAAGGAAACCGTATATATAATAAAATATAATACACTGCTATGTATGGGGTTAAACAGGGAATGTAATTGGAAATATGGGGTTAATTAATTAACTGAGGCAACAAAATGTATTTTGTTTTTACTCCTGGAAGGCTTTTTTAGCCGAGGTGGTAGAGAGGTTAATAAAAGTCTTTGTAAGTTAATCTGTGGTGGTTGTATTTTGGTTTTTGGCTTCTTTGGTTCTTTTCGTCTGTGGTTTGCGATAATCTAAAAGCTGCCAATCCAACTATGCTGAATTTGTAGTCTTGCAGAATGCTGTCTCATCATTGTACTACATAATATTAAATTCATTAAAGGCATATAGACCTCTGGCTTGATTAAACAATATGACTCCCTAGAGTTACTCCAAGTCCAACTAACTGTAGGAAAGACCCCCATCCATGTCATTGTTAGCTATAAGTCCCCGACCATGAACCATAAAAACCAAACAGCCTACCTGGACCTACTTGAGTCAGTCTCAGTACAGCCAAATACCCTAGTCATGGGTAACTTTATCTATCCTTCCTTCAACTGGGTAACATATATGTGCACAAATGCGCTCACCCAAAGGTTCTTGGAGTTTGTTAACATAAATGCTCTGGAGCAGATAGAAACCACCTTCTACAAGGGGCTGTAAAATCCTTGACATAGTGCTTGGCAATATGGGGAATCATTGTACCACCCCATATATTGGGCCGTCCCTGGTAAAGTCCAATCATAAATCAGTCTCATTCAAAGTAACGATCATACCTGACCCACCCTCAGGGGCAAAATGTTAAAAAATTCTCCAAGGCAAACTATAGCCTACTGAGTGATAGCATCAATAGTTTCAGAGTCGCTGCCAACACTGACAGCAATGACCCTTATACTGAGGTGTACACAAATGTCTTGTATAAACATCTGCATAAATGTACAGACTCAGCTGTACTGGGCTGGATCAAATCAAAGTGCTATGAAAAAATAAGCCACCTGGTGGACATCCAGCATAAATAGGTTATACAATAAGGGAAAGAAACTGCTGTCCAGAAACTAGAGGGAACAGTCCCAGCAAAGGAAAAACTTCCTCAAAAGTATAAACAAGCAGATTAGACATCTTGTAAAGTAGTCTAAAGCTAATTACAAACCTAAATTTCCATCCCTAGCTAAGGTAAATCACAAAATATTCTTTAGCTATGTCCAAAATCTAAAAAGGAAGGCCCAGCTTTGTGCAGAACTAGGTATGGACAGTACCACTTATATTGAACCCGAGGACATCGCCAACCTGGAAGCAGACAGGTTTGGCAAAAACTTCACCCCTGTTCCCACCAGTCACACTCCATAACATACCTGTCACCAGTCCTCTGTCTAGTATCTCCAGAGATCAGGTCATAGCCACACTCTCCAAGACAAAAAACACAGCCTCTAGGGGACCAGACAACATCCCAGGCTGCCTATTAAATGGTCTAAAACAGGAGTTAGCAGAACCGCTGAGCACACTCTTCAATCTCAGTCTAAGAACTGGCTTTGTCCCAGCTGAGTGGAAAACAGTAATGGTAAAAATGTTCTAATATGGATGCTTCATTTTTGTATGATAGCTTAATGGAAGGACTTATGGACTTGGAAGTGTATAACTTTCTTTTCAAAGACAATCCAGTATGTTTGTTATCTCAAAAATCCACAAGGATTTTATGAACCACCCCCCTTCAGACCTATAGTTTCTGCCCCTAATTACGTCACTGAAGGGATATTACTTTTTTAGATGCTGTTTTAAACCCTATTATACAAAAACTTAAATCTTTTATCAGAGATTCATGAGATTTTTAAAATAAATTTAGAATTTTTGTTGATGCTTATAGTTTGATTCTAGTAAATATATTGCGATTACTATTGACATTAGTCCCTTATTTACTGCTATACCTCACGATATAGGAAAAGATTACTGGAAATATCTTACCATATTTACTAGTACTCCTACTACTCAGGTCAACATTTATTGTGAACTATTAGAAATGTTATTGGATAATAATTATTTTATGTTTAACAAGAAATGTTACAAGCAAATTAAGGCGGTGGGTATGGATTCTCCAGTCTCCCCTGCTTTTGTTAATATCATTTTAGGGTGGTGGGAACATGAGATAATGACTCCCCTAAAAGAAGAATGCAAAACAATATAATAGGATTGCAGATGATTGTTTTTAATAGTTGAAGAAGTATAGATAATTTTGTAAAAATTATTGATAAACAAAATTGTAAGTCTGACTTTTTGCACTTTACTTTGGGAGAATGTGGTTTGGAAGTTAATTTTCTGGATGTTAAACTAAAATGGAATCAAGACCATGGATATTTTGGTAGTGGTTATACATAGGAAGGAGGTGTTTTTTAATAACTACCTTCATTATCAAGTCATTATCCACCCTTTTTAAAGATAAATATCCCGAGGGGGCAAAACATTAGAGCCTCCCGGATGGCAACTGATGAGGGGCAGTTTGAGAAAGAAGTGGAATTTATTACCTCATTTGTTAATAGAGGGTATAAGAGGGAGTTTTTGATGATGACAGTGCATGAAATAAGAGAAAAAAGAACTAATTACTTTCCACCTATTCTAAGGGAGACATTTGTTCCTCGTAGTGGTACTTCTCCTGCACCACCAACTACAAATAGAAGTCTAACATGTAATTTAGAAATAACAGTTGATAGTCTGGATATTAGAAATATTATTATTAACAACTAGAAGATAAGACAGGGTAATAATGAATTGTTTAAAACAGTAGGAAGTGAACCTAGTTTTGTATATAAAAGAGGGTTTAATAGTAAAACCATTTACAGAAAAACAACCTTAGGCTGCCATTTAACCCCTGTATTACTGCAAAGAACAAAGGGATGTATAAGTGTGCGGTATATAACTGAAGGAACCTATATAAGTGTAGAACATTTAAATTACACTATATCTGAATGTTATAATTGTAACACTAAAGGGATAGCATACTTTAGTAAGTGCTCTGGCTGTGATGCTTATTATATTGTCATGATGATGATGAGATAACTACAGGACAGGATTAGAAAACATGTTTAACCTATTAAAAAGGGTGATGAAAATAATGTTTAATACAAACATTGTACAGGTTGTAATAAATATAAAAAAATTATTTCTTTCCATTCTTGAACAAGTTCCTCATAATACGAGTTGTGGGAACTACAAAAATAGGTTAGAAGAGAAGGAGACCCATTGGCAGGTCAGGTTTGGAGCCAACAAGCACCCTGGTCTGAATGATGTAATAAATATTAAGTATTTAAAAAAAAAAAAAAAAAAGAAGAAGAAGGCTTAAAGTTAAGAAAGATTAATGCTGATTTGTCTTTTTAGTAATTATGTAAAGTTTTATTTTGTTTTTTGTCTTTAAGAAACATGATTTTAATTAATTAATTTAATTGGTTTTAAAATGTGATATGCTTATCTGACATATTTAAGTAATGTGGATTTTTACTGCATTCATTCTGAAGAAGTCATTTGTATGACGAAAGTGGCTATTAAATCAACATTTCACTAAAAATTGAAACTTTCTTGTCTCTGTTTCTTGCATTTTGGTGGTATTTTGTATTTTTAATCCTTGACATAGTGCTCTCCAACATTGGGGATTGCTGCACCACCCGATATATGGGGCCCTCCCTGGTAAAGTGCGATTATAATTCAGTCTTGTTTGAAGTAATGATTATAACTGACCCACCCTCAGGAGCAAAAAGGTTAAACATTTTCTCCAAAGCAAACTATAGCCTGCCGAGTGATGAGATCAATAGTTTCAGACCCGCCTGCCAACACTGACAGCAATGAACCCTATACTGAGGTGTACACAAATATCCTGTATAAACACCTACATAAATGTATAAATTGCTGTACCGGAACAGATCAAATCAAGATCCTATGAAAAAAATAAGCCACCTGGTGGACATCCAGCATAAATAGTTTATACAAGAAGGGAAAGAAACTGCTGTCAAAAAAATAAAGGGAATGGTCCCAGCAAAGGAAAAACTCACTCCAAAGTATAAACAAGCAGATTAGACATCTTGCGAAGTCATCTACAAGCCTAAATTAGCATCCCTAGCTAAGGTAAATCACAAAGCATTCTTTAGCTACATCCAAAATCTAAAAGGGAAGGCCCAGCTTTGTGCCAAACTAGCTAAAGATGGTATCACTTATACTTAACCTGAGGACATCACCAACCTGCAAGCGGACAGGTTTAGTGAAAACTTCACCTCCTGTCACCATAACATACCTGTCACCAATCCTCTGCCTAGTATTTCCAGAGATCAGGTCATAGCTCTACTATCCAAGGTCAAAAACACAGCCTCTATAGGATCGGACAACATCCCAAGCTATTTATTAAATGGTTTAAAACAGGAGTTAGTCCAACCGCTGAGCACACACTTAAATCTCAGTCTAAGCACTGGCTTTGTCCCATCTGAGTGGAAGACAGCAAAAGTAATCCCCTTGCACAAAGGGGGTCCCTCATCCAACCCCTGGAACTACAGATTCTTAAGCCTAACCAGCCTTATCTGCAAGGCCATCGAGAGAATCATCATTGATCTTATCAACAAGGATTTAGGTGACATTCAAACTTTTGAGCCAACCCAGTATGACTTTGTTAAGGGCAGATCTTGCCTGCTAACCTGGTGGACTTCTTCAAAAATGTCACCAAGGTCCTGTATGAAGGCAAAACAGTTCACACTGCCTAGCTCAACCTAGCCAGGGCCTTTGACACAATCCCTCACTCAGGCATCATTGAGAAACTCACCCAGCTGGGGAGTAGCCCTTATGTCACTAGATGGGTTGCCATCTGGCTCACAAACAGAATACATACAGTCAAAATTGGGAATGACAACTCTACTAGCAGACCTGTTAGCAATGGTGTTCCACAAGGATCTGTGCTAGGCCCCCCTACTGTTTAGTATCTATTTTTCAGAAGTCCAGGCAAAAATAGACGGCCTGTGGCTTACCAAGTTTGCTGATGACTGCAAACTAGGTGTAATCATCAAATCCCCCAAAGATGTCAACATACTACAAAATGGGCTTACACAGATGAATAATTGGTGTCAAAGCCATGGACTTAAACTAAATGCAAAAAAATGCATTATCATCCCCTTTTGCAAAGGAGAAACCCCTGCTAATTACAACATAAATAATATCCCCTTAAGTTCAAACCCAGTGGTGAGAGATTTAGGAATGCAAGTTGATAACGGCTTTAATTTTGATCATCAGGTGTCCACTGTAGTAAGGCAGTCCTTCTGTGTTGCATACCTCATAAGCAAGGGTATTGCATCCAAAGCTAAGTAGGTTATAACTCCCTTGTACCCAGCTCTCATCAGACCAATAATAGACTATAATGCTCCATTCTGTATGTACCTCACCAGACATCTGCTGCAACTGAAGAGACCGCAGAGGTTTCTCACCAAGAAAATTCAGTGCCTAAAAAACATGACCTACATAGACAGACTGAAGGCCCTATCACTTTACTCAGTATTGTATAGACTGCTTAGAGGTGACTTGTGTCTGGCATAGAGAACAGTCTCAGACCCTGACTTGATGAAGCTGCTGCACATCCACAAATCCAATGGGACAAGATTAATTCACTCTAGGTATCTTAACCTAGCCTGCAATATTAACAGGACATGCTGGAGAGACAGATATGTCTCCCAGAGGTTGCCACTCCTCTGGAACAAACTCCCAGTTCATGTAAAACAGAGATCCTCAATGACCCTATTTAAGCGTAACTTGGACAACTGGATAGAAAACCATAAATTTAAACTGGGGGTTTCACTTACATACCTCTTAGACAGGGGCAGCCAGTGACGATCTTAAATTCATGTGCAAATGGTCGATAAGGAACAAGAGTATAGCATGGTGAGGCTTGTAGAGGCCTTAGGGCCAATAGCCTAGTAACCTCCTATAATTAGGAGATCTTTAACAATCTATACTGGTTCCTCTACTTCTCTCCCAGTTTAAAATCAATGCTTCATACAGGAGACTATATAAAGTAACAAAATACCAGTAGGACAGCCACGGCAATAAGAAATCTTTTAATACTGACAAAAACCATAAAATCATAAAATAGGACAAGTGCTTTCACGTATCAAGTATGCTCCATCAGATCCTCTGGATCCAGAGGATCTGATGAAGCGTACTTGATGCGTGAAAGCGCATGTCCTATTTTATGATTTTATGGTTTTTGTCAGTATTAAAAGATTTCTTATTGCCGTGGCTGTCCTACTGGTATTTTGTTACTTTATACTTCTGTTTTCCAGTTGGGGCACTTGGTTTTTGCTGGTGATTCTGTTTTTAGTACAGGAGACTATATACTGATACCACATCCAGCTAACTCCTTCAAAGTATCTGTCTCAGGAAATATTAGTCCTTTAACTAACACACCTCTGTGGGGTTGATTATCTCCCTAAGTGGCTTAGCCACATTAGGCTACTGCTGTGTGAGGAAAAGAGAAAGATTATCAACTTTGACAGCAATGGCTTGCTTTTAGAAACTAGTGTCATAGAATCCCTCATACCAATGCCTCTTCTTTACAGATTAGTATTGCATCCCTGACAGCTATGGCTCTCCTACAAAGGTTAGTATTATAGCAATCTCAAGGCGTATAGAGGATGTGACTAGATGGGAATATGTGTGGACAGTATTAGACTGTAATCTTAGTATCTTGGAATAAATGAACATGACAGGTAAAACTATTTTTCAAAAATTGAAAGTCTTATGTATATAATATGAAGGAATGTCACTATAAAAATGTGGAACACTTTGACTAGGGTACTATTGATGCCTAAAGTGGGTGGTCTAAAAATGTTAATCACAAACTGGAGTTAATATAACAGATTATTTTGCCTCTTTCTCTCTTTCTCTCTCTCTAACTTTTATTTATTTATTTGCACTTTCCTGACCAGGTGAGTCTCACTAGGCAAATGGTCTCTCTTCAGGGGAGACCCACGATGGTATTCATACTGACTATGGGGAAATTTGGCCAGAACACTCTAGAAGTTCCTCTACTGTTTTTTTTTTTTTTTGTAATTAGTGCTGCAGAATTGTTTACATCTACAGTACCTGAGCTACCAACAACTCAGGTAGATGGGGCCTTGGTTTAATATCTCATCTGAAGGACAGTTGAGAGGTTAAACACTGGTTCCATCTGCCTGAGTTACTCAGCTGAGTGTAAAAGATTCAATGGCAGTTAATGAAAAAATAATAAGAGAAGTCCCACTGTATCCTGGTTAAACTGCCGATACTCGGAATGATGAACTTAGGGTTGATAGATGTGAAAAACATGACCTTGTATTGGCATGTTCTTTTTGTCAATCTGTTGTTTATAAGAACTCCTGTTCAGACCTGGATACTCTCAGAGGTGTTGCTAGCTACCTTGGTGCCATTAACATCCCCAATCATGAGGAGTAAAACTGAAAAAAAAATAGTCCTCTGCTCCCCCAGAACTGAGGAAAAAAATAAATATCTTCTTTTCTCCTACTGCCATACATGGAATACTAAAGCACTTCATTTTTTACTTAAAAAATAAGAAACAACCCTTTCCTTTTAAACTGTTGCAAACTGCTTTCTACTACAGTTTATTCTACAAATGGTGTGCTAATGTGCTTCGGATCTGACCACAAATGCAATACCAGCATTAATTTCTGAATGCCGGTAATGTACTTCACTGAAGACCGATCTGTAGCTACTGTTCATGTCCCCTAGCACTTTGCATCTAACTTACCCCAGCTTCACTACAGCATACTTCATTAAGAAACTCCTAGTCCTGCATACAATACATGCCAAGGATACCCAGCATACCCACTACTAAAGTCAAAGTCATGTCTTCAAGTCAAATACTTTCTTCCTTTTGGAATAATCTATCATATGAAGTCAGACAACTCACCAGCCAGACTTCACTTAAGAAAGCAGTGCAAGACGTACATAGCTTATACTTCTGTTCAGATTGGAAAGTTACTTAACTTTATGTCTGCTGTAAATGTTGACCTGCATATTTATTTTGTCCATAACTACTGCAGTAAAGTTTCCTTTTCTTATACTACTTGTCTTTTGTTTACTTGCCTGAGATGGTGAATGATTCTCAGACGCCTATAACTATTTGATGTCTAGGGCCTAAATATAGCCATGAACCAGACTGGCACATTAGAATTTATAGATATATAGGAATGGGAAACAGGACACATATAATATAGCTACCACAATGTTATTTTTATGCTATGTGTATCTGTATTTTTATATGTTCAACTTGCCATCTATCAATATAATACTTAGACATATACAAGTACCGGTATAAGAATATAGGTAAATGTATCATTAAATAACTTGTTTTATTTATATGTGTTTGTGAGGTTGCTGTGTTATTGTAAATTTGTTGCCTTATTACTGTTACTTTTGCCTTTTTCCAATTTCTTTTGTGCATCTTTTTGCCTTGAGTGCCCACTGAAAAAAGGACACCATCCAGAAGTGTCAACTGGGTCAATAAAATATAGCTAGGAAATAGATACGCAGATGGATAAATAGATAAAACAATAGACGGAATGTCTTGGAAGTAAACTGTGCTTAACTATCTCCATATGCCATGATGTGTTTCAGAAAAGATAAATACTGGTACACAAATAGTAACACCATATATTAAGTTTATCTCTTACTTAACTTAAAAACAATTAAAAAAACAAGGATACAGATATTTAGATAGTTTGGGGAGAATGAGACTTGGGGAACAAGTATATGAAACTGGCTATCTAGGAAACCATTCCAGAATGAGCAAGACTGGGGGTATTACAATTACTTTTCTTGTCTATAACAGCCTACCACATCATTAATCATACATAATGGATGCTCACTCTGGAAAATGTCTGGTAAATTTAAATTTATAACAGACCTAGAAAAGGAACAGTGTCATGATGAATAGTTAGCTATTGCATCTTCAGCCATGAAAGGAGCATAGCAAATAATGTTGTTGTTGTCTTTTGGCTTTTCCCGGTTAGGGGTCGCCACAGCGGAACTCCGGTCTGCTAATGATTGGCAGTAGATTTTCACGAATGCCGAGGTGCCAGCTCAACGTTCAACCTTCAGCGAAGGCACGCCCATTGACGCATGTCTTTCAGATGCCCACCCAACCATGGGAAGGACATGCAGACTCCGCACTCCAGACTTCTCCGTGTGCAGAAGAAAACAACCCCTTCATGAGACTACCACAAGAATATGGGAGCAGCTGACATTAATGAGAAAGGCAACCTATATCTGCTACAGAGAGGATTTAGCCAATTGGAACCAAGTAAGAAAGAGGTGACTGAGGAGAAAAGCAGGAGTCAACAAGTATTTAATAAATGACAGGTGTGAAGGCAAGGAGGGTAAGACAAAACCCCCAAGATACATGCATAAGGGTGTTGAGCAGTGGCTCAATGTACATTAAGTACCTCTGATGGCACTTAAACATACCTGTTGTATGTTTACATAAAATTTGCAAAACATTTGCAGTAAGTGTTTAACTGTCAGACCAGTGGGTGAGGTGGAGCAGGACAGGAAATAAAAACAATGTAGATTATTCCAATTTCATCAAGTGAGCAGCACAAAAGCTGGGGGTACCTTGCTTTGCTTGTTCCTTTTTCTAATGTCTCCCAAAAGGTGTAGGCAGTGGGAGAGATCTCTCATATGGTTGTTTAGTCTAGTTTAGAATTAGCTTCCCAAAAGATAAGTCACTTTTTTTTACTGCAGCTGTGTCCTTTTCATTGGTAGAGGTAGATGAAGCTTTATGCCCAGATGGGGAGCAGTTTAAAAAACCTGCCATTCGACAGGTGAGTCTAAAGTATAATGTGGATGGCTTCAGAGGTACTTTGCCTTTTGGACTTTCCTGGCACAGCAATACTGGCAGATAATCATAGAATGGCTTCTACAAGTTCAAAAGCAGCTGTATGGCCTGTCATAGTGAGTTATATATGCAAGTAATTGGGAGGCAGTATTTAAGGTCAGTGTGATATATAGAAATGACATTAGGCTGTTGACAGTCTAGATACAGGCATTTGTAAAATGCAGCACAGTCCTACCTGTTCCTGTAATAGCAGCAGTTGTAGTAGGATGTCATTCACTGAACAACTGTGTGGGATGAGATGATACGACACTTTGGGAGTCACTACTAACTAAAATATAATGAAAATGATGCTCAGGTACTGACATGTTTTTTACTCTGTATATACATTTATGCTGTATACATAAAGTAATTCAACCACCTGAATCTCTGTAAGTACGGCAGTAATGCACACCATTGCATTCTTTGCCTACTGTTTATAACTGTGTCAGTCTGAAGAAGTCTTGATTATGAACAGAAAAAAAAACAGTCAACAACTCTTTTTAAACATTATGCTACTCACTTCCATGTGTGTGTGTGTGTGTGTGTACTTTTTTGTTTATATCTGTGTTTTTTAGCCATCTATTACCAGGTCTCACCTGAAAGGGGATATGGCTATTGAGTATAAAATGGCTGCATTACTTGTTTGTCTTTTTGGCTTTTCCCGGTTAGGAGTCACCACAGCGGAACTCTGGTCTGCTAACGATTGGCAGTCAATTTTTATAGTGCTGAGCTGCCAGCCCGACGCTCATCCTTCAGTGAAGGCACGCCCATTCACGCATGTCTTTCAGAGGCCACTTGACCGCGGGGAGGACATGCAGACTCCACACAGAAGGCACTCCAGCGAGAAATGAACAGGAGAACCTCTTGCTGTGAGGCAACAACGCTACCGCTGTACCACCGCAGCTTTGATTACTAACAGATTAAAAAGAAATCAAGCCTTTACATGTAAACTACATAATGACTTTGGTGGTAGGCAAGTGACCTTACGCTGGCTAGAGTGCAGACAGAAGCAAGTGATTACTTAGTGGGAAAATTCTATCTAAGGTATTTTTGTACAGAAAT
Organism: Protopterus annectens; assembly: GCF_019279795.1. Classification (NCBI taxonomy): domain Eukaryota; kingdom Metazoa; phylum Chordata; order Ceratodontiformes; family Protopteridae; genus Protopterus; species Protopterus annectens. The sequence goes on from NC_056748.1 coordinate 305,919,858, forward strand.
ATTGACAAAAATGGCAGTTTTGTAACTATATCAAGCATTGTAACTTCCACCATCTAATGACAGTGGATATAGAAAGGAATGATCATTCTTAATATTAATGACTGTATAAGTAGCTGCTGCAGTAAATTCATCTGGGGGAAAACTAAAGCAAAAATCACACTACATTTGCAAGTGGAAGAAACATTCATAAAGATCTGAATAATGCTTTAGCCCAACATACAAATGAGTAGAAACGAACATAAATTAAAATTCAAAATGTTGTGAAAATTACTTGTAACTGAGAAGGGTAGACAGAAAGAGAACAAATTGCTGGTGTAACACAAAGTAAGATAGAGATGACTTCAGGAAGTCAAGAAAATGAATAGTGTTTCACGAGTTCCATCTGGCTGTCATAGTCAAATCAAAATGACTGACCTAAAAAGAGAAAAATGAGATTTTCATTGTTTCGATGACATTATGAATATTTTGATTGTAGTAGGACAATCATGCGATTTAATTATTAACACACAGGATTCTGAAAGAGTGACTTGCATCATTGTCATTGGTCAGTAGTGAAGAAATTAAATTTTGCTGACACTTTATGTATTATAATACAGTTTTTCTTGTCAGAATTAATGTTATTACTGAGAAAACATATAATTCTTTAGCAGCAATGAAACACAATTGTTTTGCTGTACTTTAAATATATACTCTGGTATTTTTATATAAATATGTTAAAGCTAAGTGGCACTGAACTGTATACATTTATGTGCAGACTAATATTAATATTTTTAAAGTATCAGAAAAAAAAATGAAGTGGTACATTTGTTGCCTGAAGAAAATATTGCTGTTTCCACTAACATTATATATCTAATGTTACTGTTATATATTCTAAAATACGCATACAGAGTGAATCAGTTGCTTACAGATGCAAAGCTGAGAATACATTTCTCTTCACTGCAATGTACCTGACTCCTGTGACGAAGGCTTAACTTAGTGCCAAGATAATATGGTGAAATGCATCATAAAAACGGGTTCATGAAGTGTGGGAAAATATCATACGTGTAAAAGGACATAAAATATAAGTATTGTACATGGAACATTCTGTCTGTGCTCCAAGAGTTGAGCTGTATTAACTTTACAATTATAAGGTTAAAATGTAAGAAATTTGTTGCAGTGTGAGGTTCTTATGTATGAACAATACTATTAAAGTTTTACAGTTTTATATATATATATATATATATATATATATATATATATATATATATATATATATACTGTCACATCAATAAACAACTTCACCTGAATCAAGTAATTGGTTAAAATTTTGGAAATTATGGAGCCCTAATGGCCATACACAGGGCAAGCAAAATATAGGTGTACAAAAAAACACACAATTTTTCGTGCATATATAGAAAAACAGAATAGACTTACAGACTAGTGATGCTAATTAGTGTAGTTCTTTTTCCAACACCTGCCAGAAGACTTTACCTGAATTTGCAATCTTTAAGTAATAACATTTGTGACCATTCCTAGAAGGCTTCATGATCTGTGCCAACAGCAGCCATGTTAATAAAATAATCTAATGAAACTGGTCCTTAAATTAGTTATGTTCAGTAGATGCATCCAGAATGCCTTAAACTCCTTCATGGAAACATAATCATGAAAAATAAAATCTAAATGATTTATTATCTGATGTTTGGGGAAATTACTTTTGATTATGACCTTCTAAGTCTGAGAACAAAAACTAACTCTAAGTAGATGTGTGGGAAAAGACTGTGTGGGCCAGACGCTGAATATGCTTGCTGTCTTGTCAGAGCATGCTTTCATCAACTAGTGCTCTAGGCAGAAGGGCTCCACAGCACCCCCCCCCCCCAACACCACCCAGTGCCCTCATCTTGGTCTACATACACCATCCAGATTACCTTTTTCTTCATTTTTCTTACAGAGTGACTTACTGTTCAGTTTTTCCTGTTTTCATTCAACACATTTTAAAGAAACTTTCTTTATTCCAAAAAAAAAATAAATAAATAAATACTGGAAAAGTGCCCCTGCTAGAGTGGTGCCCTAGGTGGCCGGCTAGATGGCCTGTGCCTAAGTCCGGCCATGTATCTTGTAATCACCTATCTAAGAGATGAGCCTCTGCACTGCTCATAGTACCACTTTAACTAATGCATTTGCATCCAAGCAGAAAGGTACACTTTACATGATCCGTATTGCTCTTTGCACCAGAGACATCCCTTTTTTGTCTAGGAGAAATAACACAAGATGCAGCATGCATCCATTAGAAAAGATTGCAGTCCTCCTTGCTGCTAGATGCAGGCTATCTGTGTCTTACCTGTCATGCTACTCTCTAAATGAAGTACTACCAAGAAAAGGTAACATTCATGTAATAGGAGAAGTCGTCCAAGAGAACTGCAGGCCAAAATACTTTCCAGGAAAACATTTATTTTATAGACTGATGGGAGGCCAAGGAAAAGTCATTAGATTTCCATAAAAGATGTGGACAGAGCAGCAGTAGGACAAATATTGGTGATACTGCATCCTGGCAAAACCTTTGTTGCATCCACATTCAAAAGATCCTGGAGTTAGTGTACAGTCTGGTTTTATATTGTCCAGTTTCTGTTAAGAGGATAAATAAGTAGTTTTTAAGTTTTGGAAAGAGTTAGTCGTTGGCGTTGTAAGTGTGCATGTCCATGGCTTAAAATTCAGTAGTTTGTAATTCAGCATTGTAAGCTTTCATCATAATAATACTCAGTAAAATGAGTTATCAGTATTTTGAAAATTAGGTTTTGAGGTCTCAGTAAAATGAATTTCAGTATTTTGAGTTTTCAGTCATGTGAAGTAGATCCAAGGCAACACAGTTCTGCCTGTATTAGTTGGTTGCTGAGATATTTAGAAAACTATGAACCTTAAGGCAATATAAATAAATCAGTATTATTTGAACATTTACTATCTCTTCAGTAGCACTAGACAGAGATCAAATATCAATGTAGTTATATTGCCTATCATGAGTTTTAAGATGACATCTTTCAATAGCTTGCATGTAATAGGGACTTGGAATTATTAATGCAAATATGAAGAGGTTACATTACACTCTTAGAGTGTCACTAAGGTGCAACTGCAGAAACACCTGGAGGTGTCACTAGACTGTAATGAGTTAAAATCACTTAAGTAGCTTCTCATCATGGTTTTATCTTAAAATAATTTTTTTCCAAAAAAATGTTTTTTTTTAATTAACCAAAAGCACAACAATGGTCCAGAGGATCAAAAAAAAAAAAAAAAAAACAAGAACACCCAGGAAAATGGAAACCCCAATGGATTGTCACTCCAATGCCTTTGAAGACTTCATACAAGTAAACAAATCCAAATGTAAGGTGTACAAGCCGGAATGTAATGCCTTTTGTGAGTCTTTGTAAGTCAGTAAATTCTGGCTTCTACACCTTTCGTTATGGATTTGTTTCCTTGTGTTGAAGTATTTGAAGGTGTTGGAGCGATGATCCGTTGGGGTTTCTGTTTTTCAGTCTGTTCTTATTTTTTAATAACAGCTCCAACTGAGTAAAAGTCATATCACATACACAATTTGCAAACACAGACAAAGGATGAAAACAGATGACAATATACAGATTTGACTCTTCCACTATACATTATCTTTGTCCAAAATAAACAACAATAATGGCCAAAAATCATTCCACCATTTCATGTCTGAGCATAAATTTTGTCCATTTTGCTCAAATCTTTAGACAGTGTTGGAAAACTGTCCCTCTGGTTATTGAGTATAATTTTCTAGTGATGAAACCTTTTTCGATGTCTAGTAGCTTTAAAGTTTCCCTCAAAGATACACTTAAGATTTATCCCAGTTTTAAACACAAACTTAGGGTCCACACCAACAACTCCTACTAATTCAGGATTAAATCTTACAATATTCCGATTATTTGAAATAATCATTTTAACACTTTCTGCAGCATAATTGTACTCAATCACTATAACTTTCTCAAAATCCCCTTCTGGTCTGAGGAGCTCACTCCCTTTATCAACATTCTTAACTCATAAAAGGAGTTTATATTTAGTCCCCCATCCCATAATAATTTCTTGAGATATCAAAAAGTAACTAACCAGGATAACCTCTCTCAAGGAATAAACCAGAAACAAAATCTAACTTTCAAAAAATCATTATAAGTCGAAGTCATTTTCGCAGCTCAAACATATTGCCCCTTAACTATGCTCTTTTTTCTTGCTTAAAAGGCTGTGCATTTGAAAAAGGTAAATAAGCATTACTAAATGTTGGTTTTCTACAAATTCTAGATCTAAACTTTCCTTCTACAATATCTAGCCTTACATCTAAATAATTAATCTCCTTTATGCTAAAATAAAATGTAAACCTCATAAAGTCAGTTGTGTTATTTAAATACTCAATAAATGTGATATTATTCTCCTCGGGACCCTCTCAGACAATAAAAATATCATCCAAAAATCTTGTATATACTTTAATATATTGTCAATATTCAGAATTGAAAACTTTTTTTTCTCCTAGCTGAACAAAACTAAGTTGCCATATAATGGAGTGCATGCTGCACCTATTGCTGCACTCCTAACTTGCTGGAAGGTTTCCCCTTCGAAGAAAATAAAATTATTCTCCAACACACTCCTAATAAGTTTTAGATATAGAGTAAGGTCCTGTCCTTTAAGAAGACCAGAATTGTTCAAACTATCAAAAAAAACATCCAGACCCTCTTCCAAGGGGATAGACAAGAACAAATCTACTATATTGATAGTAAGAAAACAAATATTTTCACTAACTAAACACTGACTCAATTTACCCACAAAATCCCATGAATCTTTAGCCATATGGGAATCCAAACTTATAACACTCTTTAAAGATCTATCCAAAAATATTGCAATAGAATGTATCTTGGACCATTAACTGCTACAATTGGCCTGTCATCCCAAAAAATGACAGTACTCTTGGTTTATCAACTTTTTTAAAAAAATGATAAATCTTGGGAGAAAACTGTGTTATCCAAAATCAAATCTTCTAACATTAAATCCATCTTATAGTAAACAATATTAATTTAATTTCTTGAGACGAGAAGGCATGGACTAGTATAATGTAAAATCTGAAACATAATAGAAGAAGAATCACACGTGTCTACTAAAAGAGTCCCACCCCCTTATCCAGCTTCATAATTCTAAGATTTGAATCATGAATCAGCTCATGTAACCCTTTCATTTCTTTTTGAGTAAGATTATGTTTCTTATAAGATCTCTTGCTTACCAAGAGCTTGTATAAATCTGCCATACATGCTGATTCAAATGTTGGTAAAATAGAGTGTAATGGCGGATTAAAAGAGCTTTTCTTATAAATAAAATCATTCTTCAAATCTTGAACTTTCCCCTGCCCTTTAAACAATAGAGCTAAATTCATTTTCCTAACAAACAACTTCAGCTCAATCAAAGGATCACATACATCAAATTTTCCAGAAGGGACTTCAAGCCTTTCTCAGAAATGGAGAAATGTTCTGGGGTAATAGAAACATTAGCAAAATTATAAATAAAAATAAAAAAGAGACACACAAACAGCTTATCTCTGTCCTCAATAACCTATCCTTCTCTCAATCAGTCACCAACTGGTTTCAGAGTTACCTGTCTGACCGCCAACAATCCATTGTATGGCAGAATGGCATATCTCCCCAACTACCTGTCTCCATAGGGGTTCCCCAAGGATCCATCCTTGGACCCATACTCTTCACAGTTTACACCAATAATCTAGCCTCTGCCACCAAACATGGCACACTCATACAATACGCAGATGACTCAACCATCTGCTCAGCCCAGTCCCTACCCAAACTGCAAAAAGTCACACAGGAAGCCTTTTTCTCTATTGAAACTTGGTTATCCGATGCCCAATTAATACTCAACCCAAACAAAACTAAACTACTCATCTTCCAACCCACCAAACATACTCAAAACAACTCTCACTTTAACATCACAGCAAAAGACAACACCACTATATACCCAACTGAACACACCAAATTGCTAGGAGTGGAAATAGACAATAAACTAAAATTTGACATTCACATATCCATGACCATAGAAAAAGTCCACAAAAAACTAGGAGTGTTATACAGAAATAAGCAACTTCTCACCAAAGCAGCAAAGATTTCCTTAGCAAATTCCCACCTTATCTCCACCCTACTTTATGCCTCTCCAATATATACCAACCTAAGGCAATGCGATCTGAACAAGCTAGAGACCTGCTACAACAAAATCGCCAAATTCGCCACAGGGGAATCCTACCATAGTCATCACTGTCTCTCACTTGCTGAACTGGGCTGACTTGAATTCCCTCACCTCCTTCAGTGGTATCAACTCTCACTCTCCCACAAACTAGTAAACCATCCACTAAATGTCCCATTCCTCCAGAATCTACTCCAACCCTATCACACCACCAGACCACTAAGATCCAGCAACAAAAATCACTTGCAGATCACTAAAGCCAATAACTCTGCTGGTGAAGCACTATTCTCTTGCACCATAGCCAAATTATGGAACTCAGTGATAAGGATGTATGCAAGTCAGAAATGACCAAAACCAAAACTGTGAACTTGCAAAGAGTGCCCAAATGAAGGTCGGAATCTGAGACCACTTGTATAGTAATAAGCACTTTATTCACGAAACACCAATAATGCCAAAAAACAGTAAATGCGTTTTCGACCCAAAATTCAAGTCTTCATCAGAAAAAAATTATTATTAATTTTCATTGGAACAAATTATTGAATTATTACTTTTTGAATTTACATAATTGAATGGCTATTTAAATGGTTTGGAGATTGTTGTCAAGTGTGAGTTTTTTTCTGATGAAGACTTGAATTTTGGGTTGAAAACGCATTTACTGTTTTTTGGCGTTACTGGTGTTTCGTGAAAAAGTGCTTATTACTATACAAGTGGTCTCGGTTTCCGACCTTCATTTGGGCACTCTTTGCAAGTCCACAGTTTTGGTTTTGGTCAAATTATGGAACTCCCTTCCACCCTCAATTACCACCGTACCATCATGCACCCACTTCAAAACTTTACTAAAAGCACACCTAAAAACATATCACCCACCCCATCCAACCACTACCTTTCTTTCCACTCCACTAACTACCTTGATTATAGCAAGCTCAGATGCTCATAAGCCTAGTACTTATTATACAGCAGGAACTTCTTATTGTAACATTTGTTAATGTCTGTTATGTACTTCACAGATAAAGATTCTAGTTGTCTACTGATGTACTATGTTCTTCATCTGTAAATATGCTGTAAGTAATTGCTATGTAAATTGTTAATCACTATGTAATCCAATGTAACTACTGTCTGTTTATTTTAACTGTGGAGCTTTTTTCACCGGGCCTCCACTGAAAATGGACCTACGTCCAGTCGGACACTCCCGGTCAACAAATGTAAATAAAACAAAAATTAAAAAAATGATATCCATTGTAGGTATATGCCACCCCATCACAGCCTATTACAAACGCTACACTCTTGTTTTTCTTGTCAACTTTCCTTGATCTTTCCCCTTCCCTTTTGTGTTTGTAAAATTTGAATCATTACTGTCCGTTACATCTCCAGCAGAACTTGGTGGGGGGGGGGGGTCAGTAGCAACCACAACTGTCTCAGGGGTGAAATTGTCCAAATCCCTTAAACATAAAAAAAAAAAAAAAAAAAGACAGAAAGAGACACACAGAAGAGGGGAGACAAAATAAAGAAGAAATGATTTAGTACTCAGCAGTACATTTTATCATAAATTACTTAAATAAAATAGAAAAAAAAGAAAAAATATGCCCACTTGGCACTTTAACATGCAAGAGGAGGTAGTAGGGTGAGCTAGTTTGCCAGATAGGGGAATAATGTGCACTGCCAGGATGCTGGGTGGAGACACTGGTAATGAACATTATCTGGCAATTAATGTAATGGTAGCCCTTCCTATTGTGCTACCATTCACCCCATGGGTCAGAAGGAGCCCTAACTGCAACATAAATGCACTCTACTGCACCAAGTGCCTCAGGTAATACACCACCTCTGAAAAGGTAGCCATACGCTTGGCTTGGTCATGAGATGTACTAATCCACACATGCCAAGAGTACATCCAGGAACTGTTACAGGGTCCTCAAGACAGAAGCCTGTGGCATACCCACTGTGTCCCCAGACTGTCTGTGGAAGGTCCCTGTGGCAAGTATAGTGAGGGCTATACAGATCATATTATCTACAGGGATAGAAAGTCCATTGCATTCCTCTAGTACCCATATGGGGGCCATAGATATTCACTTAGATCCTTATATTATCTTTGTCCACTCTAAACCAATCAAGCATCCCCTGATTATCAAAAATAATATAGTGAGTTATTCTGTGACTGCATCTCCAACTTCTTGTGTAGGCGGCCTCTATGAATTGCACATTTTTGGAGACACAGCAGATAGCCTTAACGCATTTGTGTAATGACGCTGAATACTAACCTGTGAGTATTTAAAGGATGATAAAATATCTACCTTTATCGTGTGTATAATAACTCTTGATAAATCTGTAACCAGTGGAGATGCTGGAGCAATGATCATTGGGGAAGGGTTGACTTGCTCTTGAAGTGTGGTCTGAGTTTGGTAGAAAAACTTAAAATCAGTTAACTGCACTCACACTCCAAAAGATAAATTCATTCTCCTTAATGTATCACTAATCTAGTGACTTTCCAAAAACATTTATAGTGACCTTTTCATAATTTCATAAAGATGTTTGATGTTTGTGCATAAATACCACTGTGGGAAATTCATCTGACATTTGCTTCAAGGCTCCAAGTTATGAAACGTGTTTTGGACTGCATGTCATCGTTTAAAGTGGATGTTACCAGACAAATGCATTTTGCAGTATTTTATCTAAAACCTTAATAAAATTTGTTATCTTTCTGTTTAGCAAAGGTACCTAGAGCTGAGTTATATTGCTTCTAATGAGATCACATATTGTTTTAGAAAATATGAGAACTTAATGTATGATTAAGTGTGTGAGATGTGGGTTAGAAAGAGTTAAATTATGGAATTATGGATGGAAAAAACTTTTATGGCAAAAAAAGAGATCATTCTTAAAGAGATCACTATTAAATGGGAAATATTTTATTTTTTCAGAGTTTCAGTGAATGCAAAGTTTGTCATTTAAGTGTGGTGTGATGGGTGGTGCTGAGTACAGCTGATTCCCAGAGATGTGGAATGCATTGCCTTATACAGAAAATGCTATTTTTTTTTTTTGTTCAGGATCTGGACATTTGAGTAAATACCCCTCAAAAAATTGTTCCAGATCCCAAATATCATATAGTGAACATTTAAAACTTGCATTGCTTAATATGAAATAGGCAGACAATATTTTCTTAGTCAAAAACCACATTATGGATGGTTAAATTATATTACAGCAATAGCAATACATTAGGCAATGATGGCTGTTGAACTACCATTCTTGTTCCACGATTATCTAGTGCTAAGGTCACTATGCTATGTGTCCAGTTAACTTCTCTTTTAGCTTGATAAATTACAGCCAGCCATGTACCAATGTCGCAGCTTTGATTATCCCGTGTAATTTTCTTATATATGGCAACAAGTCTTTTGGGGCAGTCATTCTTCTCAAATGGCACACAATGCCCTCCTTATAAGAGCAGAAACTGGTTTCTTCATATTGAAAAATGTACTCCTCATTCATTTTGTAACCTCAGCTACTTACTTCACACATTTTTTTCTTGCCGCCTTTCACTAGTTTAGATATATTGTGATAGGATAAACATTATAACTCCTTTGACTTCAAGCAATATTGTCCTCTCTGTTTAGTCTTTAAATATGTGCATTACACGTGTACACATCCCTAATTATACCTTCATCTTCATCAGTCCATCTACTGTGTCGTTATCATCTAATTTCTGTTACTTCTACCAATGTGTCAGCTTCTTGGAAAATACATTGCAGCACTGTGTTTTCATGATGATAGAGATTCAGAGCAGCTTGAAGTTCCTATCAAATTAAAACTTCTGTTTCTCTTATTTCACAAGCTGCAGCCTCTTTTTTCTCATAGACTCTGCTGTTTCTCCTGCAGGTTACCTAGCCTTCATACAATGTTTTTTTCCTGTCCTGTTATGTATTAAACTATGTATGCACTTCCATGGTCTTCTCTGCTTAGAAAGACAGTTAGTAGTTTAATTCTCTACTCCTCACTCCTCACCAAAGACCTCCTCAGAAATTATATATATTTCACCATAAAGGCTTAAACATGTCTTCAAAATTACCTGTTTATGTTGGAAAAGCCCTACTTAGCTATTTCTGCTTAAAATAATTGCTGCCAATTTCACTATTATGTAGAGAAAAAGCAGTTTTTTTTGTGGAAATCAGACATCTGTTTCTTGTAGTTTCCTGTCTTCATGTATTTTAGAAAGAAAAAGAATAATTTCTGAAATGATGTGATCAGATTCCACTTATTCAAGCATCTGTATTTCAGGAGAAGCTGTGCATCCCCCCACTCCACTATTACCAAACGTTTGTACAAAGTGTTCCTGTACTCTAATGCATGACAATTTGGTGAACAGCAAACTGGCAGGTTCACTGAAATGAACTGTTCAAGTTAGTGGTGCCATCAAAATTAAGATTTTTACACCTACACTACCAGGCGATATTGTAGGCAGGCAAGGGTTTGTCCTCATTTTCTAAAATGCGTGACTCCTTGATGGTATTTTTAAATTAATGGTATGTGAGGGTCATCCATTAAAAAAAACTCCTACTTTAATAACCCAGTTTCAGTGAATTGTTATTATAATGAGTTAATTCCAATAAAATTAAATGTGATTTAGAAGTTAATCTATGGATATTTCCTAATGGACTTTGTTTATTGTCTTGCTTATGTTAATTAATGTTACTGTCATTATCTTGTTTGCACTTAACAATGCATAGCAATTTTAGATTTCATAGTCACCAGGTGCTGATAACGTAAGTTAACATGACTGTTAACAGTGATACTGTACATAGTCACTACTCTTGATAATTTTATAACAACTTTATACAATTATACATATTTGCATTTATCTAGGCATGAGTTTATAGTAATAAATCAAAATGCCCAAACATTGAAACACAAAAGACCACTGCCTGTATTTCAGAATATATATGGAGCTACTTAAAATGACTGAATACCATTTATGTGGGCATGCATAATGTCGAAAAAATTGATTGAAATTATGCACATCATTTTTTTGCAGGTGGGACAACTCCCCCTGTACCGTCAATACCTCCTGCAAACACTCCTGTCGACTATCTGTTAGTCAACCAATCTGTGTTGATTAAACAGATGTCAACCAAAGTACCATTTGACAAAGTTACCAGAACCTATATGTGTTTGTGTGTGTGTGTGTGTCTGTGTGTCCGTGTGTGTGTGTGTGTGTGTGTGTGTGTGTGTGTGTGTGTACATATGGGAATCAGCACTTTGGTCAAATTTTTAGAATACCGAATGCTTGTAATGCCTGTTAAAGTTGTCAAATAGCCATCTGATAAGAGAATTGTACCATTACTTTCTGGGAAGGCATGGTACAGTGGGGATTGGGAATTTGTCCTTTCCCTGCTGTTGCATAATCTCAGACTTGGTATACACACTTAGCAGGGGATGTGGGTGTTGCAGGGAGACTTGCCCCCAGAAAACATGTTTTTTTTTTTTTCAGTAGGTTGGCTTTCAATCTTTTCAGATCAATCAATTTAGGTTCTTTTTTTGTGTTTTTGATAATAGTAAGAATATTCAGACATACACAGATCTATCTATCTATCTATCTATCTATATATATATATATATATATATATAAAATATATATAAATATATATATCCGTGTGTGTGTGTGTGTGTGTGTGTGTGTGTGTGTGTGTGTAGTGTGTGTTTATTGTAATAAACTGAAGTGTACAAACATTGAATCACAAAAAAATCAACATCTGCATTTGAAAAATCAAATTCACCGAAAAGAAAAACAAAAATAACAATGATCGAAAAAGAAAACCAAATAGTCTGCATTTCTGATCCTAAAACACAACCCTACTACCACAGTTATGTGCAAATTCCTCCCCTGCCCATAACCCTAACCCAGCACCTTACCTTAGGAAAACCCTTTCCATAGCTCTACCACAGCATAAGACAGCTCAGACACATACAATAAACACAAACATTCACACCACAACATTTATACCCTTAAATAACCCTTAATCTAACCCTAACCAACAGAATGGCATATACACAACTGACTATCCCCTTACCTAACTCTTACTCTAACCGTAACAAACATACACCTGCCAAACATCCCCTTAACTAACCCCTACCTAAACTCTAAATCACACACACAAAATGCTTCCCCTAATTCTCAGCCTTTAAATGGATTGAAATGTGGACGCAAGCTTACCTTTGACTACCACTCTCTACTGATTGTCTTCTTCACATTCTTCTCCTTTGGCTCTACCCGCTCTGTTCGCCCTGTGGGCTCACTCCGCTCCCCTACCCTGCCCTCATTTCCCACTCACCCCCAGCACCTCTACATATATACCTTTCAGACTCCACCTTCATACCTCAATCAACCAATTACTATCCTCTTCCTTTACCCCTCCCTCCTTTATCAATTAACCATTCTCAGTCCTCCTTTTTATTTTCCCCTCCTTCTCTTACTCCTCCCACACTACCCTTACTCCTCCCTCACTCTTTCTTCTCTTACCCCTCCCTCACTACTCTTACTCCCCCCTCCTCTCAGCTACACCCTCTCTTGTCTAAACCCCTCCTTTCCCATTTGCTAAATTATAACACCCCTTCTTCCTCTTCACCTCCTCTCCTCTTCTACCCTTCACTTCCTTTCCACTCTTACCCTTCTTTAACCCATCCTTTGTAAACATGCCCTCCCAAATTCTCACCATTACCCGACTCCCCTGCTCTCTTCTCATCTTAATAATTCCTCTTTATCTTGCTACTTCCTTCTCTTCCAAATCTCTCCCATCCCCCCTTCTGCTTACACCATCCCATACACTCACCTTCACCCTCCACTACTCAGTCACTTCCACTACATATCCTTCTCCCTTATTCCACCTAAACGTCTACACCTTTTCCAGCCCAAAGTCTTTTCCACCTCCACAGACATTTTTAAACCTAAACTACAGCCAATCCCAAACAACGCCCTATTGTACCAACCCAAAAGGCCAAAAGCTGGTGCCAGTAATGCCATAGCCTTATCTGGAGATATCCACCCTAACCCTAACTCTATACAAACAACCCCTTCCCTCCACCCCATTCCTCCCCTACTACTAACACCCCTTTCCCCCTTCCTCTACCTCCTCTACTTTCTCTCTTAATACACTTAAGTTCTTCACCATCAACACTCAGAGCCTCAACAATAAAATCCACCAATTACAAGCTTGGATAAACCACAATCAACCAGACATCTTAGCCATCTCTGAAACCTGGCTAAAACCTTATATTACTGACCCTGAAATCTTACCTCCAGGCTTTCACATCCTCAGAAATGATCATTTAAATAAAAAAGGTGGAGGCTCTGCTCTAATCTACTCTAACCATCTCTCTCTAATCCCTCTGCAAATCCCAACCCCACATTTCAAAAATACTGAACTAACTGCAGGTCTCCTCAGACTGAATAAACATAAGAATATCTGCTTTATCTCCTTATATATCTCCCCAGGCGACAACATCTCTACCCTTGAAAATATTCTTCACTGGGCCTCAACTGAAATAAAATATGAAACTTACATTCTTGGCGACGTTAATATAGACTGGAATAAAATCAACTCACCTTCCCCTTCTCTATCCATTAACCTATACAACTTCACCCAAGTAATCCATTCAACAACTCGTCCTAACAAAATCCACCCTCCTGGATCCATCTTGGACTGGATTCTAGTTTCTCATCCCAATAAAATAATTATCTCAGGCACCATCCCAGATACTTTCAGTGACCATCTCACTGCCTTCACTCATCGGTCAGCTAATTCCACCCAATTTCATCACCAGTACATTCAAACTCGAAATCTTAGCAACTTTAACCCTATAATTTTCACAAACACCTTCAAACTAATCAACTGGCAAATCCTTAACACTCTCCCCCTAGACAATGCTGTAGAACATTTCAACTCTATTTTCCTAGACACTCTGAATTCCCTAGCCCCTCTAAGAAACAAACGAATCAAAACTAACTCTGCTCCTTGGCTGACAAAAGATACTAAACAAATCATGCATCACAGAGACAAAGCCTGGAAGCATTATCAGAAAAATAAACTGCCTTCTTCCTTGCTCCAATACACCTAACTTCACAACCAAGTAAAAAAACTAATCACTTTAGACAAAAAAAACTACTATAGTAAACTTCAGTCTAACAATAATAAGAACCCAAAACAATTTTGGAAATCAGTTAACTCCCTTCTCCACCCAGGGTCCAAGAACAATCCCTGCCCAGACCCTAGTTTAACTGACAAGGAATTGAGTTCTCACTTCAACACCTTCTTCACAGAATCCATAGCTAATCTAACCAAAACATTCCCAAACAATAATCCACCTAACATCCTCTCCTCAACACCCAATAACCTTAATAAATGTCTCTTGAATTTCCAGTTCAAACCAGTTTCAACCAGCTTCATAAAAAGGCTCTTATCTAATCTTAAACCATGCTCCAATGCCCCTGACAACATACCCTCCTCCTTCCTCAAATGCTCTCCCTATTAGCATCCTGATAAACAGATCCTTATATGAGTCATATGTACCCAAACTCTGGCGTTCAGCCTACATCCTACCTCTCCAAAAAGGAGGTAAAAACACCACTATCTCTAATTTCCACCCCATCGCCCTACTCTCTCCAATATCTAAAGTTCTAGAAAAATGTGTCCACCACCAGCTTTTACCTTTCCTAACACAGAATCACCTACTACTTCCACCCAACACAGCTTCCGCCCCGATCACAGCACCATTACTGCCTTACTATCCGTCCTTGAAACAGTCAACCGAGCCCGAGACTCTGGACTCCTTGTATCCACAGTACTACTAGATCTTTCTAAAGCCTTTGACACCATCTCCCATACACACCTACTCTTTCATCTCGCCAACCTTAATCTCTCCCCAAATACTCTTTCCTGGTTCTCCAGTTACCTATCTGAAAGATCTCAAGCTGTCAGATGGATGAACTCTACCTCTTCCTTCTTGCCCACACCTACCGGTGTTCCCCAGGGGTCCATCCTCGGACCCATGCTCTTCAACATCTTTATAAATAATCTACACTCTGTCATACCTGACACCACAGTCATCCAATACGCTGATGACTCCACCTTAGTTTGTGCTGCCTCTAACATTTCTGAACTCCAGACTAAAACACAAATAGCCTTTTCCACCACAGAGAACTGGATGCACCAAAACCACCTCTCCCTCAACTCTAATAAATCCAAAATTCTAATTTTTACCCCTTCCAGAGTTTCCTCATCCTTTGACAAAGATTTCTTCAAAGTCCTCAGCCAAACAAACACTGATATAGAAGTAGTGCCTTAAGCTAAACTACTCGGCATTACCATAGACGAACACCTAAAATTCGATCTCCACATTCAACAAAACATAAAGAAAACCCACCAAAAGTTAGGTATGCTCTACAGAAACAACCAATTTCTTTCCAACTCCTCTAGGCACACCCTGGCAATTACATACCTTCTACCCTCTCTTCTTTATGGAGCCCCTCTTTTAACCAATCTGTCTATTTCCAACATCTCAAAACTTGAAACTTGCTATAATAAGATCTCTAAATTCGCAACCAAATCCAAAACCTCAACTCACCACTGCCTTACCCTTCAATCTCTAAATTGGCTTGAACTTCCTAACCACTTGGACTATCTCCAACTAACCACCGCTCACAAACTAATATTCTACCCAGACTCATGCCCTGCCTTAATAAACATCCTTCCACCATACACCCCAAACAGATCTCTGAGATCTGAACACCAAATCCTTATCTCCATCCACAAACCTAAACGTCCTGCCGGCCAACTTCTACTCTCCTTCTCTCTAGGTAAAAAATGGAACTCCCTCCCTCCTTCTCTTAGGACTATACCTAACTCTGAATCCTTCAAGACCCTACTTCTCATATACCTGTCATCCAAATGGAAATGTTCCTGCTCTCACCAGATATAATTTCCAGGGATCTCTTTCCCTGAGCTCTCCATTTCCTGGCCCTCTCTACCTCCAAGATTTTCCTTACTTTTCTAACTTTCTTCTGACTCCAACTTTCTTCAGTCTGTAAAAAAAAAAAATCAAACACTTTTGCACATCTATATATTATTGTTATTTTTCTCTGCACTGTATTGCTTTATTATGCTTGCTCATTATGCACATTTTATGTAAATGTATTTCCTGATTGTATGAATCTTACTCTTGTATTATACCATTAACTTTATGTAACCATGTTTCATTGTATTGCTTGTGGAGCTTTTCTCCCCGGGCCTCCACTGAAAATGGGCACTTCTTGGCCCAGTGGACTTCCCCGGTAATCAAACTGAAATAAATAAATAAATAAATACATCTCTCCCCATTAACAAGTAAAGTACACACTTTTACCTTCTACATTCCAAATCCCAATCTTTGACATAGCTAAACATAGACAAAGCTCACTTTAAAAACAATGTACTTTTGACAATTTAAAAACACCTGGCAAACTTTTGAAATAACAGGCATTCAACAAAATATGTTGAAACCATACAAAAACTCACACGTGTTTTAACCAATACATTTCATTGGAGGACTACACTGTAAGTATTCAATGCCCTCCAGCAGACTAACCCAGTTAACAAAGTAAATAAATAAATATAGACCTAAGAAGATCATTAAGAGTTAAATGTCCTGTAAGCCACTTAGAAAAAAAAGAGTGAACTGTCTGTGTATACTGAATGACACTATTACAAAGCCAGATACATTTCTGGAACCACAAGAGGATAGTGTATTTATTTTGGAGTATATTTGGACGTTAAAGCTATATAAACACATACAGATATACAGAAATTCAATTTATTAGATGAGTAGACCAGTATGAGAGTTTATTATCATACTTACTGTTGTAACATGAAGGACATTTTAAATGTGATATACATATAATTACAGTAGAGGTGTCTGTCCACAGATTTAAGGAGTCCCTCAAAACTAATATTTTGTTAATAATTATTTCCTCAATGTTACAGCATCAGGTAAATGCATTAAATAATTTCTGTTATTTAAACATTATACTGAAACCTTTTTTTTTTTTTTTTAATTTTCATGGTTGATTGAAAACTGGAACCAAAGAACTCTAAAACACCAAATGATAGCAACAGCAGAGGTACAATCCAAAGTGGTCAAAACACCAAAGGTCCACAACAAACTTCACCAATAGGATGTTTATTAAAAACTGAGCGCTTTCATCACAAGGTATACAGACTTCTTCAGAGTGATACAAGTTAAAACAAAGAGCTCACTTATATACCTACACACTTAATCACATGCTATAACACACCCTCTACCTAATCAGCTGATGACAAAGTACTTTTTAAATAAATAATACATATTGTAAAATACAATAAAACAACCTCAAGCCACCCAAACTCAATACAAAAAATACATATTTTAGTTTCTTACACAAGGTCAGATTGATTATACCATCTATGATTTTTTGCAGGTCAAGTTTCCTTTGGTCCCTTCCATCTTTGGAATATCAAAGATGCATAAAAACATTAGGGACCCACCTATGAGACCGATTGTGAACAAGCTTAAATACATTGTTAGTGAGGTTGAATATTTGTGTAAAGATTTTTGGGACTTCCTACTGAAAATTAGGGAGGTTTCTTTCTCTTATCAAAGGATTTTTTTTAACAACTGATGTAACAGAATTATACAATGTTATACCTCATGATGTGGGTTTAAGTTGGTTTAATGGTTGTTTGGTTGAATCTAATAAGTTTGATGACAATGAAATATACACCTTACATATTTCAATGGAGACAGTCTTGAAAAATAACTTTGCTTTTATTGATTGTCAATATTTTCACCAGAATAGGGGGTAGCAATCAGGTCCTCATGTGCCCCTGTCTTTGCCAACATTGTTTTAATGCAATGAGAAAAACACTTCCTGTTTGAAAGATTCCAGGTCCCCCCATGGAAAAATTATACTAGGTACCAGGATGATATTTTATCATTTGGGAAGGTAAGAGTGAGGTATCCCCCCATTTATTGACTTAATTCAACTACACCGTTCTTAAAATTTACTTACAGTCTGAATGCTAATTTTATTAATTATTTGGATGTTTTCATTTCTAAAGATTCTATTAACAAAACCATTGAAACTACTATTTATAGGAAGCCAACTTATTGTAACAGTTTGTTACATTATCATAGTTGCCACCCATACCACCAAAAAAAGGTATAGTGAAGGGTCAGTTTATACGGTTAGCAAGGATGATTTCAGATGATACAACCTTCTTTAACAAAAATGGGGATAGTCTTTGAAAATTAGATTCTAACAAAAAAACAGGTACCACATTTTGTGGAAGCTGTGCTCAGTGTAGTTATATTTTGGTAGCTGACAAAGTTATAATCAATGGTATGTTTATTAAAAGTTTATTTCATGTAATTATGACAGTTTTGACATCATTTACATAGTTAAGTGTCAGAAATGCTCGTTATTACGTAGGTAAAATTAAAAGAAAATTAAGGGAGTGTATATATGAACATATTCTTAGTATCAGGAAAAGCAACTTGAATAATTCACTTGCAAAACACATTTCAATTTACCCAGACCACTCATTTAAGTTTTTTGGTTTGGAATGTTTGCTAGGTAACCCTAGAGGTGGACCATGGGAAGATTTACTAGAAGCTAGGGAGTTATCATGGCAACTTAAGCTTAATGCTTGTAGACTTCCTGGTCTGAATGACCAAGTTTATATTAGTAGTCTTTTAAAACTTAAATCTTACCAAGTGTAAGAAACTAAAATATATATTTCTGTATTGAGTTTGGGCGGCTTGGGGTTGCTTTATTGTATTTTGCAATACGTATTATTTGTTTAAAAAGTGTTATCAGCTGATTAGGTAGAGGGTGTGTTATATCATGTGATAGAAAAGAACTGATTCTAACAACCTCTAACTTTACAATTAACTTCAGCTCCAAATGACAGAATAGTTGGAAATTTCTTCTCACAACAGTAATAATAAATCTCAGATATAATTATTTCTGATATAATAAAACATGCTTTTAACTTTCACGCAGCCTTGGTAACACATTATGAAATGTTTCAGGTATTTAAATCATGAATTAGAGTGCTAGAAATGTAAGTTTATTTTAAGACCTAATTATTAACATTTGTAATTTTTCTGGGTTTAAAGGAATTTTGGTTAAAATCTGAACAAGTTTTTCCAGTTCTATTGATGGTGATAGCTGAATGTGTAGAATTGCTTTAAGATTTAGCAATCTAGTTTTCAAAGTTTGTTAACATGGAATATTTTATCAGAAGACTATACATAGCAATGCAAAAATGGAAGTTGCCTACATTCAAACTTAATGATTAGCTACTATTTTATATATATATATATATATATATATATATATATATATATATATATATATATATGTATATAGGTTTATCTTCATAATGTCAATGGTCACAATGGTGACCATGCACAATGCTGAACCATTTCCACGAAACCCGTACCACCAAAACCTCAGAAAGCCAACAAAACATCAAAAGTTGAAATTTCCAACTGCACCATACCGACAAACAAGTGCTAATATGAGTCAAAAAGGTGGAGAGATTTTGCGGTTCAGAATATCGGTGTTTGAGGTTTTGTGAAGTCGCAGTTCAGAGTTTGCTGAAGTGGGTTTACCATTGTAGCCGTCGACATTATGGAGGTAAACCTATATATATATATATATATATATATATATATATATATATATATGTAGGTATAGATATACAGTAGACTCCCTCTTATCCAGCCTGCCTCCTCTTTAATCGGCCATCAAATTTTTGCCACAGACCAAGCAAAAGACAACAGAGAAGAACAGCACTTCTGCCTCCTCTAGGCTAAATAATGACAGACATTTGAGTTTTAGACTTCATATTCTTTAGAAAAATATATACCAACACAAATCCTGTTATTCTAGCTGATTTATACCTTATAAATGCTATTTTATATGTTTTTTCTGATTAACCAGCCATTTGTTTATCATACCCGGTCCCAGTGAGACTGGATAAGAGGGAGTCTACTGTATGTGTGTGTGTGTGTGTGTGTGTGTGTGTGTGTGTGTGTGTGTGTGTGTATATATATATATATATATATATATATATATATATATATATATATATATATATATATAGGTCTATTTTTTTATCAAAATATCATTATTTCAAACAAGAAAAGTACGAAAGTGCACTTTTGCGAATTCCGGTTCAGCGAACCGGCAATAAAAATAAAACAAGGAGCACTACAGTGGGGATAAGGGAATATACCTGTTTCCCCACTGTAGTGCGATCTTGGAGTTAGTATATATAATGTAGCGGGGGTGTGGGGGGTGCAGGTGGGCTTGATCCCCTGCAAAACAGAGTTTAAAGTGTTGTTTTTTATTTTTATTGCCGGTTCGCTGAACCGGAATTCTACTTTTCTTGTTTGAAATAATGATATTTTGATCAAAAAAGTAGACCCATATATTTGTATACGTAAAATAAATGTATACTTGAACATTAAGATATAACTGCTTACCTAAAAGAAAATATTTGACTAATTTGGCATAGTACTAGGAAACAATATATTTAGAAAATTTAACATCATCATCATCATCTTTCAGCTGTTCCCGTTAGGGGTCGCCACAGTGGATCATATGTTTCCATTTCTTCCTGTCCTTTGCATCTTGCTCTGTCACACCAACCACCTGCATGTCCTCTCTCACTACATCCATAAACCTTATCTTAGGCCTTCCTCTTTTCTGTTAGCTGGTAGCTTCATCCTTAGCATCTTTTTCCCAATATACCCAGCATCCCTCCTCAGCACATGTCCAAACCAATGTAATCATGTCTCTCTGGCTTTGTCTCCAAACCCTCCAACCTGGGCTGACCCTCTAATATACTTATTCCTAATCCTGTCCCCCATCGTCACACCCAGTGCAAATCTTAACATCTTTAACTCTGCCACGTCAAGCTCTGACTCCTGCCTTTTTGTCAATGCCACTGTCTCCAACCCATATAACATAGCTGGTCTCACTACCCTCTTGTAGACCTTCCCTTTCATTCTTACTGGTACTCGTCTGTCACAAATCACTCCTGACACTCTTCTCCACCCACTCCATCCTGCCTGTACTCTCTTCTTCACCTCTCTTCTACACTTACCATTACTCTGAACTATTGATCCCAAGTATTTAAACCCATCCACCTTCGCCACCTCTACTTCTTGCATCCTCACCATTCCTCTATCCTCCCTCTCATATACATACACATATTCTGTCTTAGTCCTGCTGACCTTCATTCCTCTTCTCTCTAGAGCATATCTCCATCTCTCCAGGGTCTCCTCCACCTGTTCCCTACTCTCACTACAGATCACAATGTCATCTGCAGACATCATAGTCCACGGGGACTCCTGTCTGATCTCATCTGTCAACCTGTCCATCACCATTGCAAATAAGAAAGGGCTCAGAGCTGTTCCTTGATGTAATCCCACCTCCACCTTAAACGTATGCGTCACTCCCACCGCAGACCTCACCACTGTCACACTACCCTCGTACATATCCTGTGCCACTCTTACATACTTCTCTGACACTCCCGACTTCCTCATACAATACCACAACTCCTCTCTAGGCACCCTGTCATATGCTTTCTCTAAGTCTACAAAAATACAATGCAACTCCTTCTGACCTTCTCTGTACTTCTCCATCAACACTCTCAGAGCAAACATCGCATCTGTAGTGCTCTTTCTTGGCATGAAACCATACTGCTGATCACTAATCATCCCTTCTTAACCTAGCTTCCACTACTCTTTCCCATAACTTCATGCTGTGACTGATCAGTTTAATCCCTCTGTAGTTACTACAGCTCTGCACATCACCCTTATTCTTAAAAATCGGTACCAAAACCTTTTTCTCCATTCCTCAGGCATCCTCTCACTTTCGAAAATTTCATTAAACAATCTGGTTAAAAACTCCACTGCCATTTCACCTAAACACCTCCATGCTTCTTAAATAAGAATTAATAAATAATTGCTAATTAAGTTCAGCATATATTTATCTCTTTCTGCCTACTTTTCCTGTCTTTATGTGTATATATTTTCTTCCTAATGGTAATAATTTATTAAATAATTTACAATAATAATTATCACCAAAGACTGGTTAAATCTGAAATAATTGCATTGGTTACAATAAAACCACCATATGTTATTTAAACAAGAAACCATTTATTCACTGTTACCCTGATTATTTTTCTTTCTAGAAATGTTGGCCATTCAACTGATGAATATGAAAAAGCTAAATTGTTTTAAGGGCTGGAATGCAACTAAATGTATATCATATATTTTTTTTTTTCTGTTTTGAAATGTAATAAACAAAATTCTTGAAAATAGACATGGAATTTCCTAAAATATGTATGCTTCAAGAAATTACATGCCTTCTGTAGAGTTAGTTTTTCTTTCTAGGATGCTGAATTCTTCAAAAGCCAATATGAGGTAGG
Organism: Protopterus annectens; assembly: GCF_019279795.1. Classification (NCBI taxonomy): domain Eukaryota; kingdom Metazoa; phylum Chordata; order Ceratodontiformes; family Protopteridae; genus Protopterus; species Protopterus annectens. The sequence goes on from NC_056748.1 coordinate 305,942,570, forward strand.
TAGTACACGTTGGTCAAGGTTTAATTAGTGTTGTACAGGTAAGAAAAAAAGAAAAGGAGAAAGCTGAAGTGGCTTTCTAAAGCTTTTATGTCAGTGCGGCTTCTCCATGATCAAAAATGTAGCTGTGATCAAAACAATGTGAATGTGGATGAGTATATACAGATTTGTGTCAAAATACCAGTGGCAGTTTTAAGAAGTCCTATTCCCATGAAGTTGTTCAGCTGAAAACTAGTTTCATAAAACCAAAACTAAAACTTTTTTGTAGGGGGAAGCCCTCTCCATCACCATGAGAACACCCCAAATCCCCATACTTCCTCCATGGTCACTCAATAGTGGTTCATTAAAAGTAGTCTTAACAGAACTATTTCACAGAAATATGACTTGCTGAAGTTGCAGTCAACCAGCTGCCACACTCACATATTTACTACGTCTAAGAATGCAGTACCTTGAAACATTTACCCTACTCTAGAGAGCAGAGTTAGTAGATGTAAATAACATGAGTGTGGGAGGTATAATCCCAATGTCAGGGGGTGCAGACAGCAAAGACTCCTGCACAAATAATTTAAAAGGTAAAACAACGAGTTTTGGAATTCATCATTTTATCTTTAAAACAGATTTATTTTCAAAGTGCCAAGACCTAAAGGACCATGCCTTATGTTCCTACTAAATGTTGATAAAATTATGCAGTACTGCAAACACAGCTGAAGGTCTTATGGAAAAGGTGTGAAATAATATGTAATTGGTGCTACCATAAAAGTAATTGTGAAATGTACAGTACAATATACATCAGTGAAAGAGTATAATACTTCTGAATGATATTCATCCAGCTTTAGAAAACCACTCTTTGTTTACTGCAAATGTAGGATTACAGTACAAGATATAGAAGTTATTGAATGAGGGGAGAATGAAACATACAAGCGTAGTCCGCATTATAAAATAATAGAATATATTGAGCAAAAGGTAAAGAATAATGTATACATTTTAAAAGACTAGCAACTAAAACTGCAAATAAAATAGAGTTGAGCTGGATGAAAGATGGAAAGGCCAGTAAAGACTAATATCAAACATCAGCTGGGGGCAGATGTGTCTGGAGGCATGCATGAATGCTTCCTGTGGTAGGCATTACAACAGATAATGGAACACTAGAGATCAATTGAGGAGTTTAGGCTCCCCAAAATTTGGAAGGGGAGTCTGAAGGGTCCGTCAGACTGGCATGTTCCTTTCCACCTAAATCTGACCTCTTTGTGAGGAAATAATGGGCTTATGAGGAATTCCATTTGGAAAAAGAATGGGACATAGGGCTTTCAACTGGGCTGGAAACTACATGGATCCTGCCTAGAGAGAGAGAGAGAGAGAGAGAGAGATAGGGAGGGGAAGAGAGAGACAGAGAGAGAAAAACAAATGGATTGATGCAATGAAAGAGGGGGACCCTTTGGACAAAACCCAAGGATGGGGGATATACAAATAATATCAAACATCTATGGAAATAGTGGCATAAAGTAGTATGACTTCAGTAGAATGTCCTAAAAGTGAGGTTATGATAATAAGGAGACTATATACAAAACATATGATATGAAACTGATAAACCCTCTGAAAATGTGGTCTTAAGGATTACTGAACACCATATGATATATATGCATTCTACAAAGAACTATTTGGAATGGGTACTGTAGATTTATATGAAAACAATACTCCAACCCCATGTGCAAAAATAGGGCTAAAGGGGTTGTGAATGGATGGATGGATTTGTGCTTGAAGTTGTAAAATATGTATTAGTGTAACATTCATTATTCTGACAAGGTTTAGATCCCTGGAGCATGTGGCTCTGAGGGATTGGGATTTCTTTAAGTGTAGCATGTCCAACAGCTCTGGGTTTGACATGGCCTTGTATGTTAAGCAGAGATCACCTCATAGTAGACGATATGCGACAGAGTATAGCTGGAGTTTTTTAAGGCGGTCAGCATAGGGCATCTGCTTTAGGCCTGTGATTCTTTTAGTGAGGTATTTCTGCAGCCTTTCCAGTTGTTGCAGATGTCTTGAGAGGTACATACCAAATGGGGCTTTGTATTCTATAATGGGTCTAATGAGGGATGAGTACAGTGGGACAATGACCTCCTTTTTTCTGGATGAAAAGCCCTTAGTGATGAGATGTGCCACATAGAAGGATTTCTAGACTGTTGTGACAACGTGGTTATTGAAGGTGAGACCACCGTCCACCTGTGTCCCTAAGTCTCTTATCACACTTTTGGTGTTTAGTGTACTGCCACCTATGTGGTAATTCACAGGTACATGTTTTTTCCCAAAGGGGATAACTTTACATTTCTTGGCATTGAGCTTGAGCCCATGGCTCTGGCACCAAGCATCTGTTTCTGTAAGGCCCTTTTGTAGAGTATCGACATAATTTGCGGATTCAATAATGGCTCCCAGTTTGCAGTCATCTGCGAACTATGTTAGCCAGAGTCCCTTAGTGTTGGCCTGTACTTCAGAGAAGTAGATGCCAAACAAGAGAGGTCCCAGAACTGAACCCTGAGGTACTCCACTTGTCATTTGTCTGGAGCTGGATTTGGAGTCAGCTACTTTTACAGTGTGGGTTCTGTCAGTAAGCCAGATGGCAACCCATCGAGTGACATAGGGATTAATGCCAAGCTTAGTAAGTTTATCTATGATTCCAGAGTGGGGGATGGTGTCAAAGGCCTTGGTGAGGTCCAGACAGGCTGTGTGGACTGCCTTACCCTCGTCCACGGGTCTGGAGACTGATTTGAAGAAGTCAATCAGGTTCAGGAGACAAGATCGGCCCTTCACGATTATAAGAATTGTATATTTTGTGTGACTGATAAACCTACACTGAATGAAAGAGATGGCAATTTTGAAAATTTTTACAGGCAAGAAAACTGTTATTGCAATTGACTTAGGGGCTACTACTCTTTGGCTTGAATGAATGCATTAACATTCAATACATTTTTAATTTTCAGTCAGTGCTCTTATATTTCCTTTCTTGGTAAATTCCCCAGAGTTAAAAAGATTTTCCTTCTCCTGTACCTCCCTGCTGCAGACCATCGGCTTCCACCTACTTGTCTCCTCATTCACTTGTTCTACTGAACCCACCTTAACCTCCCCCAGGTTCAACCTGACCCATGTCCAGGGCCAGCAGAACACTGAGGATACTGTTGCAACATTCATACTGCTGCCAGGAAGTGTACTGTACTGTAATCACCACAACCCATGGCAGTCCTGCAAGCTCTGCAATGGCTGCCTTCAGGAGGTACATTTGCAACCTCCCAACCAAGCAGTATGCAGCTTGTAGTGTACAACTTACCAGGCTACTAATGCTGATATTGCAGTGAACGTAGGCTACCTCCTTCCCCAGGAGAGGTGAGCTGACTCTTGTCTTCCTCCCACCAGTTAGTAGCCTCTGCTACTAGCTGAGAATGGGTCATCTGGGGTACATTCAGAGTTTTTTATTTCTCTGTGCAACAGAGCCACAACCCCCAGAAATTAAGAGATCATTCAACCTAAGTGGAAATTTATCTTTGGTAGTAATGACTTGACTAAAATATCTCATATTTGCTTCAGATTTGTCAATGTTTTGTAAAAAAATGTTTTCTTACAAAATTCTGTGAAATCTTATGCTGGCACCAATAAAGCTGAAGACACCTTTTGTCATGGTACATGTGTTTAGCATATATTTTTAGATTCATCACTATTTTAATTTGTGATTGGTTCAGACAAAATGTATCTGTCTCGAAACATTACAATTGTCACATAAAATCAGTGCATTTCACCAAATGTATCTGTTGTGACAGAGTCTACATTTGGTAGTGAATGTGGAAACTGTCATGGTGACTTTATGAGCACAACTATAGTATTAAAATGCCTCTTACAAGCACTCAAATAATTGTGTAAATTTTAGGAAATTTATTTTATGTGGGACTGTTGAAATCATCCATTGTAAGATTCACAGTCTGTTAGGTTCAGGAGAGCTCTTCTGGCAATTGACTTCACCTGGACTAAATGACTGCACCAGCATTTAATGTATTTTAATTTTATGATCAATTAAATTAATTTGATGAAGCTTTAAACAGTTTACAATTGAATTATATTTTGCATTATACTTAAATATGCAGGTATTAGTTGATTGGTGCTTTATTAGTCACATGATTTTTAGGGAAGATTTGATAAGGATGAAAAGCTGCTGTGGATTTTCTTTTGAAAACGTCTATACCAAATGTCAGATAAAAGCACTCAAAACATTTAAACTTGTATACAAAGTGATGTGTATTTGTTTTTATATACCAGAAAACATGCTATACCTTAGTCAGTAGTAAGGCATGGCAATACAATGAAAACTAATAGTAATATTATGTTTATGAGAAAAAAAAAACACTTTGCTTTCCTATATTCTCCCTTCTTTGAAATTATATTCCCAGATCCATCCAGTCAGTGCTGTTCAGTTAACATCCACCTGCTATGGCGACACCATAAACAGCTGACATAATCCACTGAATTTGCAGGCAAGTTTGTCAGTGCCAGTAGATTCACATGCTTTTCCTTTGTATTACATGTGCACACTGTGGAAAGTTTACACTCACCAATCAACCTACTGTACATATTTTGGATGCATAAGGAAACTAGAGTACCTGGATAAAACACACATGAACACAAAGAGGCATGCAGACTCCACGCATCTATATTACATCATCGAAGCTTTAGTTAATCGAATAACTAAAGCTCAATCTTGTAATATCGACAGCTAAAATTGTTGAACGGCCGATTCAACCAAGGGAAACACTTCCCTTGGCCGAATAAAAAAAAAACAACTTTACATCCGAAATCAAGTGGGGCTTCTCCCACCACACCCCCCGTTGTGGAGGGCTGTGCCCCCACACCCCCATACTTAAATATACCAACTCCGAGATCGCTCCAAATTGGAGAAATGGGCATACTCCACAGAACAGCCAAGGAAAGTGTTTCCCCTGAGTTAAATTGGCCATTCGACAATTTACGGTTTCGATATTACAAGTTCAAGCTTTACTTATTCGATTAAGTAAAGCTTCAATCATGTAATAGGGAATCGACTCCACATAAAGGCGATCTCACTTGAGAACTGAACCAAAAATGCTCTTGCTGTGAGGTGACTGCGTTACCCACTGTAACACTCATATGCCCAGGTAAGTGCATCTAAATTAAAGACAAAAGATGAAGGGAAAAGTGCTATTAAACTTCATTTTGAGCACATGACATAATAACATTACATCATCAAATAGTTGCCCAGACTCTTTTCTTGTATTCCTCATATTTAACTGTTTACCTACTACAGAAGGTATAATTTATTTGTAGTCATGCAAGGGATGCAGATGATTAGTTTGAACCCATGTAAATGAAGTTTTGCACATGTTTTCCTTTTTAATTCAGTTTGGTATTCCACAGTAGAGATATTGTCTGTGGTTATAAAAGGTCCTTCCCAACTTACAACTTATAAGAAGTGATTTTTTATTGTAGTTTTAGCTTTAAATCTGCCTCAGATAAAATACAATCCTGGATGAAGAGAGGTGTTCTAGCCCTCTGTCTGATCTGCTGCATGACCAAAACCTACTGAAGAAAGTATGTGCAGTACCCAAAATGTGGGCTGGGGAATGTACATGGCTCATCCAGGCCATGTTTAAAATGCAGCTTTCATGGGAGGGTGTACATGAATGTGCATGCCCACAGAGGAAGGCATAGCAGGCCCTTTTGTATGTGGAGTTGTTAAGACCATTGAAGAAAAAATAAATATGTCTGCAGGAATGCCTCCCACAATCCATTCTTTCCACCATGGGGAAATGAATGGTCTAATTTATTTATTTATTTATTTATTTTATTTTACATTTGTTAACTGGGAAAATTCGACTGGACACAGGTCCATTTTCAGTGGAGGCCCGGGGAGATAAGCTCCAAACAACACATGCAGAGAATAACAGGAAATTACATGGAACATTAGTTTCATGTTATGAGAGCTTTCATTGCATACACACAAGGAGATGATACATACAGTATGGAATACATTAAATTAACAGTTCAAACAAAAGTCAAACATTGAGGTATAGAGTATCAAACTACATCTACTCAAAAGACCTAAAAAGAGGCAGTATTACATATTCATGAAACAGACTGTCTGAGAGTAGTTGGGGTACAGAGGAGTTACCTTTTTAAGGGTTAGCCTGGTGAATGGCATGAGCATAGCCAATTATTCTGAAAATGGTTTTTCAGGAGTTTTTTAAACTGAGTAGTGGAGGTGGTAGAGGTTGTATGGCTTGGTAGGGTGTTCCATTTTTTGGCAATTGTGCTGGCAAAAAGGGATTTACCAGCATCATTTCTATGCTTGATGACTTTTATGAGGTTTTGGTTGCTGGATCTAAGAGTTCTAGTGGGGATGTGTGGTTGTATGAGTTCCTGTAGTGTAGGGGTTAGGTTGGGAAAGTAGTAGAGTTTGTGAGCAGTAGATAGTTGGTTGAGTAGTAGCATATGAGGTAGCTCCAACCAGTTGACTTGCTTAAGTGATGGGACCTATAAGAGAATTCAGTAGCAAACTTTATTTAGGTCGGTTTGCCGGAGATTAGTTAAGATGGGAGAGGCATATAAGAGTATGGATAGGAGATGAGTCCTTGCAATGGTTGCTTTGGTGTTATTAGTCCTAAAGTTTTTATTCCTATAAAGGAGTCCAAGTTTTTTTCTTACCCTTCTTGATGGTTTGAGCAATGTGAATGTTGAATTTAAGATTGTTGTCAATTTTAACACCTAGCAGTTTTATGTGTGTGGTAGGGCTGATTTGTGTGTTGTCTTTGGATTTGATGAAGAAGCTATCACTTAGGGGTGGTGATTTTCCTGGGCAAAATATAATAAGTTTGTTTTTTTGGGGATTGAGAAGAAGTTTGATATTGGTGAAACATGTTTCTGTGAAGGTGAAGTAGTTCTGGGTTAAGGATTGAAGTTCATGTAGTGTGGCGGCTGCGCAAATAAGGGTGGTGTCATCTGCATATTGTACTACTGACACAGAGGGTGAGGATAAAGTGATGTGGTTAGTATATAAGGAGAACAGTAAGGGACTGAGAATAGACCTCTGAGGGACTCCTATGGTAACTGGCAATAGGGGAGATAGTTGGTCTTTCCAGAGAACCATTTATTGACGGCCAGATAGGTAGCTGTTAAACCAAACAATAGAGAAGGGGCTTATGTTTATGCTAGATAGAAAATTGAGAGGAATGCTATGGTTAACCATATCAAATGCTTTTGACAAGTCTAAGAATATGGAGGATACAAACAGACCATTGTTTCTGTAGTGGTTAAGTATATCCATGAATGATAGGAGGACTGTGGTGGTGCTGTGAGATGGTCTAAAGCCATGTTGTGAAGCAGAGAGAAGGTTGTTATCTTTGAGGTGTTGCATTAATTGAGTGTGAACCACTCTTTCTAATATTTTGGACAGAGGTGATAGGATTGCAACTGTACGATAACTGGTCAGCTCTAAGGAGTTTCCCCCTTTGTGTAGTGGAATGATGTGTGAGGTTTTCCAGGAGGTGGGTACTTTGTTTTCCAGCAGTAATCTATTTATGAGAATAGAGACTGGGTAGGCTATGGCATCAGCTGATATCTGAAAGAAGTCTGCTGGAAGCTTATTGGCTGCTAGTGTGGTTGGTTTTAGTTTTTTGAGGAGCTTAGAAATTACCCTGGTGGACACGTGGTGGAGGTTGAAATTGGGGATGTTAGGTTGAGTGTTGAGAAGGGTGGGGGTATTTGATGGTGTGGGACTACTGGTACTGTATTGGGCATTGCCAGGGTTTGGACAGTTTTGGTAAAGAATTTGTTGGATTGTGTGGGAATGTCTTCAAGATTGCTAAGTAGCACTGAGGATGGGGTGGTGGTTTTTCCTGGGTGGATTATGCTATTTAATGTGGCCCAAAATTTCTGTGGGGTTTTCCTGCATGTTTTTGTAGTAATTGACTTTATCTAGTTTGATTTGCTTTTTGGTTTAAAGTGTCGCTGGATGGCCAGCAGTGGACAAAAAATATAATACAAAAAATAGAACACCTTATCAAAAGTTTGATATTCAGGGCGGCCACAGTTGTGTAGCAGTTAGCATTGCCACCTCACAGCAAGAGGTTCTCCAGTTCGATCCTTGGCTGGAGTGCCTTCTGTGTGGAGTCTGCATGTCCTCCCTGTGGTCGCGTGGGTTTCCTCCCACATCCCAAAGACATGCTGTAGGTGGATTGGATACTCTAAATTGGCACTAGGCATGAGTGCGTGCATGTGTGTGCCTTCCGTAGAAGGTTGGGTGCCAGACTGGCAACTCGACACCATAAAACTCCACTGCCAATCATGAGTGGACAGGTGATCCACTGTGGCGAAACTTAACCGGGAAAAGCTGAAAGAAGAAGAAGATCAAAAGTTTGGTATTCCCTGAAGCTAGGCTTTTTGTAATAACATGGCTTGTAGGACTTTATGCTCTTCACTAAATTATTTTGGGGAAGGCAAATGTTACTTTTAATAGCAGTAATAAAGCAATTAAATATTCATACACTTTGGTGCCATGTATTAAACTTGTAATTCCTTCTGTGTACAGAATCATCATCATCAACTCCCTTTTCGCATTATCTATATGGGGTTGGGGTGTTGTGTCATCTATCTCCATTTCTCTCTATTGAATGTCACTCTCCTAATTTCTTTGATATTCATGCCTAACTTTTGCAGATCTTCTTTCACACAATCCATCCACCTCTTTACTGGATACCCTCATTTCTTCTTGCCTTCTTCCTGTCTGTCCCAAATCTGGTTTGGTTTTATGTCCAGTTTTCACTCAACAGAGCTATCCCAGGTTGCCCAAGCTGGGCAACTGGATACCAGCTGGACAGTAGCTTATTGACCCAAGGCTGGTAGGCTTGATGGCTGGTACTTACTGGCCAGTAGGGGCACATATACCCCTCACACTGTTAGTCTGGGTCCCTGGTGTAGGTCGGAATAGGCTAGGTCCTCAACCCACTTATCACTGGCAAATATCCATGTCCATTTGACAACACTATCAACTTGACCAAATCACCTACAGACATATTTTACATCGTTCAGTGGTTAGCCCTGCCCACAGCATGCCTATCGTAAGGATACTGAAGACTATAGTAAATGCCCAAAGTGGTTGGTCTATGCAACTCTTTCCTCTATACAGCACCAGCTAGAGTCTGTGGTGCTGCCCACACCTCCATTCTTAAGTGATTTTGAGATGGAAACACTGCATGTTTTTGGGAGGTGGGAAGAACTCCACAGAGATACAAGGAGAACATGCAAACTCCATACAAGCACTGGCTGAAGGTCAGGATCAAACTTTGTATGTTATGTATGGGAGGCAAAGACTTTAACCTTTATGCCAACTGATCCTTTCCTCAGGCACACAGAAGACCTAAATCTAATACTATCCTATTTCCAGTCACCATTTTAAAGTGTGATACATCTGTATATTTATCTGGAGAGGTATAATGCCATTAATAGCAGTGGTAATTTCAGATCCAATCTTCTCATGAGGAACTGATGCAATTTTTAGTATGAGGTTTGGTTTGATAACCCACTTGATATAAAGATTCTTTGTGACGTTTTCTTTGCACTCACATTATTTTTCATACCCTTTCTTTTCTCAAACTAGTGAAATGTGGCCTTCTTTCATAATCTAACTTCATGGGTAATCAGTGGCAGATATATATATTGATTAAAAACAATGCTGTTATTTATGTAGTACAGGAATAGACAGACAAACTTGTTCTACTTAAAAAAAAATACATATAACTGTTAGCAAATATTGGTTATCTCTATAATGCCTTGTTAATGGGTCACTTCCATTCAATCAGTTATCCAAGGCACTGTGAAAATGGAGCTGCACAAACAAAGAACATGCCTGAGCTTTACACTTTCTAATTAAGAATACTTTTAAACTGGAATGCAGTATTAATCTATGCATTTACATAATTTTAAAAACAATCATTTTTAGTGCTGGAAATGTACTAACATATTAGAAAACATACTATTTCAGAGAATTACCAAGCTTAATGAATGGTTATGCTTAACAATACAATAAGGAGAAAAAAAAATACAATAAGAAAATAACTAATAAAAAATAACATTTTTATAAATAAAGACTGCTTTACTATATATAACTATGTCACATGTCCCTGACGCTTTTTGCATCCGTGGTGCTGCGGTAGCGTTGTCGCCTCACAGTTAGACGTTGCCTGTTCGATTCTCAGTTAGAGCGTCTTCAGTGTGGCGACATGCGTGAATGGACGTTTCTTCGATGAAGGTTGTGCGTTAGGCCCAGCAAGGCAGTACGTAAAAATCTACTGCCAATCATTAGCAGACCGGAGTTCCACTGTGGCGACCCCTAACCGGGAAAAGCCGAAAGAAACAAACAAACAAGCATTCTGTCCCCGCCAAAGAAGCAAACAAACACAAGGATTTCTTCTGATTTCTAGTATGAAGAGCTCCAGGGTATTCTGTGAATTGGTTTATACAACCCAAAATGATAATATGTTGTTGGCTGCCTGTATACTAGCGTGTCTTTGAAATGTCAGGTTACATTAAAAGTGCCTTGCTAGACCATACTATATAATCAAAGCTCTATCTCCTTTACCCTCTTGTTATAGCCATTCCCCTCTGGCCCATACAACATTCTAATGTTTTTTATCTCCTTCTAGGAGCAAAGCTCCATCTCTTTCTATGGCATCTAGAAAGCACAATATTCTGGCTATAACCTGACCAGGGCCAGATACACTAGGAATATTGCCTCTTTGCTTCTGAAGATTATTCCCAGATGATTCACCCTGCATGCTGATTGCTACTGACACTGCCCTCTCAGAATGGTCTTGTGGTCCATTTCAGGTGTAATCTGTACCCCAGAGCTTATTGTTATTTGTCATTTTGTTGCTGTCTGTTTTTATTGTTATTTGTTATTTTGGTGGTATCTGTTGTGTTCTCACCAGCTGATACTTCACACCATGATTGTTGAGGCCCAGATACTGTATTTTGCATTTGTTGGCACTGAAGCTCACCTTCCACCTTATCACTGTCTTAGTCAGCTTTTCCAAGTGCCTCCCTAAAGCCTTGATTTCTATCCCTCAGTGCTGAATTTGTCTTTGTGTTATTACTAAAGAGGCTGATCATGTCCTTTATTTCATTAGACATGACAAGGGAAATAAAGAAGAGGACCAACATTATTAACTGTTACTGAGCAATGTTTGGATTGAAAGTTATTATCCGTGAACATCTGGCAAAGTGTGTGTGTTTGTGTGTGTGTGTGTGTGTGTGTGTGTGTGTGTGTGTGTGTGTGTGTGTGTGTGTGTGTGTGTGTGTGTGTGTGTGTGTATAGATGTATATGTGTGTGTGTGTGTGTGTCTGTGTGTCTGTGTGTGTGTGTGTGTGTGTGTGTGTGTGTGTGTGTGTGTGTGTGTGTGTGTGTGTGTGTGTGTGTGTGTGTGTGTGTGTGTGTGTGTGTGTGTGTGTGTGTGTGTGTGCGTGTGTGTGTGTGTGTGTGTGTACCTGTGTGTGTGTGTGTGTGTGTGTGTGTGTGTGTGTGTGTGTGTGTGTGTGTGTGTGAATACTGTTGATGGACCAGAAATAGGTGATTAGATTTCTCCTTGAGGTTCAGTGACAGAGACACAGTGAGATAGTGGAGGATTGTGGAGACTCTTCTGAGCAGTAAGCACTGTTTTATAGTTATTTTTGGTTTAGAGAATCTAGTGCTACATTTATAAAACTAGTTCACTTTTGAAATTTTCACTGAGTAACAGTTTCAGTACTAATCATTAATTTAAAGTGAAAGAATCCTCAGATCACGTGAAGTTATCAAACCAAACCACATAACCTCATCACTAAAAAAGTTTCCAGGCTGCCTAAATACCGTGTTCGAGTATAATACATTAGATAAATGCTGTAAGTGAATAGCAGTTGTATAAGTCACAAAGGAGGATAATAAAAGAGTAGTAAGAAGCAAAAGACTATCCCAAAGGGGTCTGGGAAGGGAAGGAGTAGGCACAGGGAAACTATGAGGAGGGCTAGGGATAAAATGGCCTAAAGAAAGAAAGAGATGAAGATGAAGATATAAAGCTTCAGTGCAGGTCCAGTGAAGAGACCAATGGTTCCCTGCATAAATAGGAGAAAGAAGACAAAGACATGAAGTTACCATGTAGAGGCAGAAAACAAAAACTATAAGGAAACAACGGAGAATGCAAAGACACAATTAATGCTTCATTCTTCAAAATAGACAGTGAGCGTAAGGGAACTATTTAGGTAGAAGGAGTAGGTGAGAGAAACAAAACATAGGTTGAGCAAATTACAAAACAAAATGAGTAAAAATAAACATAACTTTGTAAAGCTGAGAAAATCAAAAATCTGTCTGGCTGTAGAGCAGAAGATTAAGGCTATGAGCTGTTAATAAGCTGCTACTTGTAGTCCAGGCTCTGATGCCCTCAGCCTCCATTTGAGTACTGTGTGACTCTGAGCAAGGCATTTAACCATACAGTGCTCTGGGACAACTGGGAAATTGGATTAGGGCTCTTAGTGGTATCCTGGACCATACATAGTAACTACCTGTGTACTTAAAAACTGAAAATCATATGTATGCAGAAATGGAAGAGCTGATTGAGACAGTCGACAAAACAATGGATAAGGGCAAAATGGTTCACACTGCCTACCTGGCCAGGGTATTTGACACAATACCCAACTCGGGCATTGTTGATAAACTCAAGAGGTTAGGTATAAACTCTTATGTCACCTAGTCAATAGCCAGTTGGCTCACATACACCACCTAGGAAGTTAGAACTGGGGAGTCCACCTCTACAAAGTAGACAGTTACAAGCAGAGTCCTTCAGGGATCAGTCCAGGGGCCACTTATTTTTGTCATTTACTTCTCTGAAGTCAAGGTCTGTGTCAAGGGTTTCTGGCTGTCCAAATTTACAGATGATTGCAAATTAGGAACAGTCATAGAATCCCTCACTGACACAGACAATAACTTGAGTGAGAGCAATGGACTAAAACTAAATGACAAGAAATGCATAAAATTATCCTTCAAGAAGTCATCTATCTCTAGTGACTATCATATTGACAAAACACCCCTAGCAGTCAACCCAGCAGTCAGGGACTTGGGACACACATAGACAGTAATCCAGTATTTGACAGTGTCTACAGTAGTGAGGAAATCTTCTATGTTGTGCAACTTATAACCAGAGATATGTCATCTAGGTCCAAGAAGGTAATTCTTCCACTGTATTCAGCATTCATCAGCCCTATCACTGAGTACAATTCCTCCTTTGGTATGTACCAAACCAGGCACATTCAACAGTTAGACTGTCCATATAGATTCCTCTCTAAAAGAATACAGAGCATAAGTAACATGTCGTTTGCAGCCCTATTTCTGTATTGTCTCCTACAGGCTGTTGATGGGTGACTTATGCCTAGTATACAAGTCATTGTCAGATCCCACCTTGATGGATCTCCTACATATTCACAAAACAAACAGTACCAGAATTACTCATTCTAAAGACTTAAACCTTCCCTGTGATATGAATAGGACCTGCTGGAGAGATAGGTGCATCACAGAGACTACCCTTTCTCTGGAACAGCCTCCCCATCCATGTGAAGCAGAGTTCCTCTATAACACAATTCAAGTGTAACTTGAACAACTGAGTGGGGAACAGGAAACTCATCCCTGGGTTGGCACCAATGTCTCTAATGGACACAGACAGGCTGCAAATGGTTCATCTCCCAGGCCCCTCCTTACATTCATCAAGGGTACTAGAACTTGTCAGAGATTGGGATGCATGGCCAAACTTAAAAAGACCCTAATGCTCATTAGCCTATACCTATAAACCAACCAACCTATTTTGTCTGTGGATTGTAGCAGTTCCATGGGACTGGACAACAGTTCATTCATAACAGATTGTATAGAAGATGTATTAGGAGGCACAAGTCATAGACCCAACAATCCATTCCAGACATGAGAGTGGGGAAAAACTTTCATGGACTGCTTAAACAAGTTTAGTAAAGGCAATGACATGGGTGAATGTCAACAGCATAACTTTCCAAAGAAGATCCCTTGAAAGCCCAGCCTGATCTGAAACCAGAAATGCATAGCTTCAGAGATGAACAGCAGAACCAAATGATTGTGAACTTCCTGTAATTTAGGAAGACTGTTAGTCTGGTACCAGATATGAAACTGATAAAAGCTGATGTAGTGACTACAAATTCAGAGAAGCATCACTCTAATTAAAATGGTTCAGAGGTACCAGAAATGAAGCTGATAAGGAAGTTGCAGTAGAGATCACATAAGCAGAGAGGTACTGCTCTAATGAAAATAGTACAGGTGAGGATCACAAAGATGGCCAGCAGGATGAACAGTGAGCATATTATTATTTTTTCACTCTTTCTGGCTTCCCATAACCAACCATCAGCTGCACGCAGGACCTCTTCTCATCCACTGGCATCTACCAAACCAATCTTTACCTCTCTTAGGCTATCCTAACCCATGTTTGGGAATTATCCTGACCCATGTTTGGGAAGGGAATGAGAGAAAGGTACTTGGGGTGGGGTGTTTTTTTCTCAACTTTTCACCTAATTACCCACACATATTACACACTCCTGTCCCTTTACTTAGTGGTTAGCATGCAATGGGCTCAGCTGTATTGTATCTATACCTCCTCACATAATTCCCCACACATATTACACACTCCTGTCCCATTACCTAGTGGTTAGCATGTAATGGGCTCAGCTGTATCGTATCCATGCCTCCTCACTTAATTCCCCACACATATTACACACTCCTGTCTCTTTACTTAGTGGTTAGCATGCAATGGGCTCAGCTGTATCATATGTATGCCTCTTCACCTAATTCCCCACACATATTACACACTCCTGTCCCATTACTTAGTGGTTAGCATGCAATGGGCTCAGCTGTATCGTATCTATACCTCCTCATGTGTCTCAGCCTGTGTCTTGCCCCATTCAGTACAACACCCCCATAAGCCATGATGATGATGATGATGCAACTGAGTGCAAGCCCCCCCCCCCCCCGAGGAACATGCTCATCCTCCCTTCCTTTCCTTTCAAGTGTGAGAGCTGATAATCAAACTTAGGTCACCTGCACCATAGTTAGAGCTTTAGCAATCTATGCTGCTGGAGCAGGCTAACAGTAAGCATATTATTATGGGCTGGTAGCATTAGGTATGTATGTGCTGGAGGAAATTAATAAAATAATAGGCTCAATAGATCCTCAGGAGTCGTATGGTAAGGCAGAAGATGAGAATAAATGAAAGGAAAGGAGAGGATAGCAGAGGACAGGAAAAGCTATGAAAGCAAGAAGGAGGGAGACAAATTCAGGGAGCTACAAGGAAGCTGTATTTCATAGAAAGGCTGTATGAAACCCCAGAATTATTTACCTTACAGGATAATGAAATATTCTTCTGCAGAGTAAAGCAATACAGAATGTGCATCATTGGAAGGTGGTGAGTAATGGAAGGACAGTAAATTGCATAGAAGTAAGTTGGGACTGTTAGGCAGACTTCATAGACCAGAGCTATTCTTCCATCAGCACTGTTTTATGATAGAGGGATATCTATCTCTTTATCTATCTATCTATAGAGATATATATATATATATATATATATATATATATATATATATATAAAGAGAGAGAGAGAGAGAGTGTGTGTTTATGTATATGTGTAAGTGTTCAACTTTTACATGTGTATATGTATGTTTGCATGTGCATACTGTACGTGTTGACACATATGTGCGTGTGTGAATGCATCTGTCCATCTGTCACTATCTCTTCTTATAAATGCATTTACATAAATAAATAAATGTATACATAACTGTGTATGTGAGCTTGCATCACATGTACATAACACACATTTTGCTCATATGTGTATGTAATTATCCTATTAAACTATAGTTGTATGATGTTATGATCAGTCTATTAGGGTACAATAGCATATCATATAAGTTTTGCATTCCATGAGAAGCCAGACCAATTCTGACTATGTGAACACTTTTTCTAAAGCACGTTCAAAGGCTGTTGCTGCAGTCTCCTTCACTTGCTGTGTTTGTATGCCATTTTGTTTTACCCTTTTATCATTTGCATCCAAAGAAGTGCCTGCTTTGCTACTGCTATGGAATTAATCTCCTCTGTGGAAATCTTGCCCCTTTGAGATAGTGAGTTATTCTGTGCAGTGTTCACACAATATGAAGTTTACTTGGCCTGGATAAAATCATGATTCTTCAATACATCAGTGTTTATGTAGCAGCTGTACAACAGTTTTTAAGGGCACATTTCCTTTTATTAGGTTTCACAAAAAAAAAACTGTGGAGATTATTTTCACTACCCTCCATATACACAAAGCAAGATCCAGGGAATTTATTTGGATCATTCTTGCCTTTTCACCTCAGCAGTTTGATGGTGTCCATGCCCTCTCTTTGACCCTTTCATAAGCGATATGCACCATGTCTCTTTCTTTGATTTAAACTCCATTTATGTCCAACAGAGGAGACATCTACCTCTTAAAAAGCTTGTGATATTAAGAAAAGTGTTAGGGCCTGAACACTGGTTCATTATATTTATATTGTACTGCTACTGCTAGAACCAATAAAGATATTACAGTAATGTAAGACTCTTCTAAGTAATTGTGTGTCATAGGAGAAATCAAAACTATTTACTTTCTTTATGAAACTAAAACAGTTTAAGTACAGAAAGCACTTGACATGTCAAATGTTTTAAGGAGAAGAAAATCAACTCACTTGTTATTTGATTCCTCTTTTTGTTTGAATATTGTGTAAACCAGAAACTGTGTGATGATCATCTTATACATCACACATAAGACCTAATTTTCAAGTCAGACTTTGGTTTGCAGTCACCTGTGAGGGCAAAAGGAAACAAAAGTCCCATAGTAAGCCAACTGGGCTACCTGCCAAACTAGTTTCTACTTATTTTAAATTGATATATTTCACAGAGAAGGATCATTGTGGTAAAGTGATATAATTTCCACCTCAGAACTTGAGAGTCTGGAGGTTCAGTCCTAACCTTTTGTTAGTGTGCATATGTGTGTGTGTGTGTGTGTGTGTGTGTGTGTGTGTGTGTGTGTGTGTGTGTGTGCGTGCGTGTGTGTGTGTGTGTGTGCACATGTGTTTGTGTAGAGTCTGCATGGTCTGCCATGGGAGAATGGTGTGTCTCCAAGTTATGCAACATAATGGCAAGTAATAGCAATAGATATAACACAATATATACAGAAGTCATTTTTTTTGTGGTTGAGGTATAGAGAGCATGTCATTTATATGCCTGCATTTGTTGAATAGGTTATGACTTCTCCATGCCCCTCGGTAGAATAAACAGGCTATTTGAAAATTAATTATTGTATGAATCAATATATATAATATTGCATCTTGTATAAATCAATGTATAACATTACTTCTATTTTCTAAGTTTCTTTTGTCCTCATATGTTGTGGCTACATAGTTAGTACATAAAAGTAAGGGGATATAGGGGTACAGGGATGTTGCCTTCTGAAAAAAAAAATGCCTTATGAACTTTCATTGCTGCTATCAAAAGAAACCAATCTGTACCAACCACTACACTTCAGATTTTGGAAGAGGGCAGCTAGTTCTGCAGCAATAACATTGCTACACATGTACTCTCCCAGCTGAGGCTAGGCAAATGCTCCAAAACTTTCTGGCTGTTACCATAGATAATAAGATGCTAATAATACCTCAGACCTGGATGGTGTCCAGTGGGAATCTACAAGAGCCTCTCAGACATGTTTGTTCCAAATTTAGAGTCATAAATTACATTTTACTGAGCTAAGATTCCCTTCTAGCATGGAAAGAGCAATCCAGTTACATGCCACAATGGGATGGAGCTCTGGTGGGACCCAGATAACTCAAGATCAATTATTGGCTTAGGTGTTGGAGGAGAACAGGGGGAGTGGAAGTGACTGGTTTATATCAGTTTACCCAAACACAGAAAAAGGGACTCCATCTGCTGCCAGACCAGATTCAAGACAGACAGGAATGACATGCAGTACATGGACTATGGGCATGGATTTGGCTTCTCCTAAGTTGTATAAAGAGTAGTTCTCTCAAGGAGGGTTTAGCCTTCTCAGGATAGTGTGTCCCAAAGTTAGCATGCCCTCCTGTATGAAAGGAGCCATTGTAGGCCCAAACATTAGTGAGCTAAAACATCACCTGCCAGTGTCAGAGAGCGAGGTTATCACTAGAAAAGCCCAGATGGCTGTCTAGATGACAGTCTCCTGTGATCAGCTGTCAACCCCAGGTAAATAGGAACAAATGGACCTAATTAACTATGAGACTGTTGATGGTTTGCAAGCACTGGAAGATAAACAAACCAAAACAGCAACCTAGAAAGAGGCACAGATACAGCTCTTACCCAAGCATATGAGGAGTCTAAACTCCCTGATTACCAAATGCCATTTTCAGTCCTAAGCATAAATTATGAGCTCTTTGCATCTATTTTAGTTTTGAGGATGACCTGGTATCCTTTATGTGCCTGGTCCTCTGTATAATTATTTCTAATAATCAAACAAGGCAAAGACAGGGCAGTATCTAAAATCACTTGTGATTGCGCCTATTATGGCTAAAAGACACCTCCCTCTATCAGTTCTATGTTTTATTGCCTAGAATGCCATTGACTTAATGAAACCATCTTTATTTCTTTTGGCTCTTTTTATATTTAATTTTCTGAAATAAATGGTTGTTATCATGTCCAACATCTAGCCAGGAGCAAAACTTCAGGTGAAGACCGGTGGCAGTTTATGTGAAGATGTTGATTTGTCCAGAGAAACAAAGCAGGGCTGTTCCCATTCACCTGTTATCTTTCCTTAATCAATCTAGAGGCCTGGGCTCTGTTCTAGAGATAGCCTGAGCGTAAAGGTCTTTTGTCTTTTGGTTCTGGTCATTTAATATGTTTATTTTCTGTTTACTTATTAAAATTACCTTTCAGATCCTGGGAGGTGGGGATTGTTTCTTAGTTGTTTATTATGTTGTGTTAGTTTAGCTCATCAACTGGATAAAATGAATAAGAGCAGACACTAATCAATGTAGACAACCATATTCTAGCTAACAGGATGAAACAAGCTTTCACATTTTCTTAATATAGTAATTTCTTTACTCAGGAGTTATTTTTGTGCCCTACAGTACAAGTTATTTTCCACGAAATATGCAAGAAAACTCTGGAGACCTTGAAGAAATATAAGGAGGAGCAGACATTTTTACTCATTCAGCAGTTTCAGACAGTGAAGGCAATGGCTCTTCCACTAAGGTACTACCTACTATTATTGTCCCTTGTTGCACTAAGGCACAGTCACTACTGTCCCTTGATGCAGTAAGGAACAACCACTATTGTCCCTTGATACACTAAAACAATACCACAAATTTCTCCTGATGCATTAAGACACTACCACTATTGTCCCTTGATGGGCTAAAGCACTACCACTATTTCCCCTTGATACACTAAGGCACTATCACTATTGTCCCTTGAAGCACTAACGCACTACCACTATTGGCCATTGATGCACTAAGGCACTAACACAATTGTCTCTTGATGTACTAAGGCACTAACACTATTGTCTCTTGATGCACTAAGGCACAACCACTATTGTCCCTTGAAGCAGTAATGCACTACCACTATTGTCCCTTGATGCACTAAGGTACAGCCACTGTTGTCTCTTGATGCACTAAGGCACTACCACTATTGTCCCTTGATACACTAAAACACTACCACAAATTTCTCCTGATGCACTAAGACACTACCACAGTTGTCCCTTGATGGGCTAAGGCACTACCACTGTTGCCCCTTTATACACTAAGGCACTATCACTATTGTCCCTTGAGCCACTAAAGCACTACCACTATTGTCCCTTGAAGCACTAACGCACTACCACTATTGTCCATTGATTAACTAAGGCGCTACCATTATTGTTTCTTGATGCACTAAGACACTACCACTATTGTCCCTTGAAGCAGTAACACACTACCACTAATGTCCCTTGATGCACCAAGGGACTACCACTACTGTCCCTTAATGCAGTATGTGCAAAAGAGAAATCCTAGATTATAAATATTCTCTGAGCTGCAGTGAAAAATTAAAGTAGTACTCTATAAAATTTTCATCCCCAAAGTATTTTATTTGTTTATTTTGACATTTGTTAACTGGGTATGTCCAACTGCGCATAAGCCCATTTTCAGTGGTGGCCCGGGGAGAAAAGCTCCATACAGAAACAGTTATCTAGGCTGAGAAAAACAGTTTGTACAAAATGCTTCACATATAAGCCAAACTCTAATACAATGGTAACTGTAGATGCAGAAGAATCTCAAAATATAATGCAATAGTAAATAAATCAGCATACTGTGAAGTAGGTCAGTAGAAATCAAAGTTGGTAAGTAGGGTCTCATATAAACCTCAGAATGTAGTACAAATTTGAACAGGTTAGCAAGCTCAGTCATAACAAAAATAAAATAAGAAATACAACTAAATAGGGCAGATGAGTGCAGTACATAGGCAGAACTGACAGCAGTGCAGTGCACAGGCAGAATAGCATGGACATCTGAATAATAAATTGTGATTTGCTTAAAGTACTAGGGATGGTGTGGGAATGGAATGGTGAGTGGATTCAAGTCAAAGATAGTAATAGGGCGCTACATAGTAAGAGAGTTAGGTTGGGCTTTAGAAGAAGATCCATGAGTTCAGTTCTGATTCTCAGAGGAAGTCTGTTCCAAAGTAGGGTGGCAGAGTACTACATAAATTCTGAGAAATTGTTCTTTTAGGCTTATTGATTTCCAAGTAGTACTGCTCAGAGCTCTGAAGAGAGTGATTAGGAGTATATAAGGAGAAGAGGGATGAGGTGGTTGGGCAGTAGGTAGGTTTGTTGAGGATGGGGTGAATAAGGAGCAGTTGAGGTAGTAGGAGCTGGTGGGGGAATTCAAGCAAGCTTAGGGCTTTGAGGGAAGACAGTGGTGTGAGTTGTAGGGTTGGTTTTCAGCGAACCTAGCAACTTTGTTATATGTGAGTTCAAACTTAGACTTTACAGAGAATTATAAGTTAGTTAAGATCAGAGAGGCATAAAGCATGCAGACAAGGTGAGCATAGTGAAGGGAGAGTCTAGTATCTTCCATGAGGAATTTTTTGTTCCTATAGAGCAAGCCCAGTTTTGGGTGAGTCTTTTTTTTGCAATTTTGGATGTGTAGATCAAATTTAAGTTATTTATTTTACATTTGTTTATTTTGTTTACCGGGAAAGTCTGACTAAACAAGCTATCCTTTTTCAGAGGAGGCCCGGGGAAGATAAGCTCCACAAAAAAAAAAAAAAAAAAAAAAATGACAAATACACATACAATGGTTATACAAAAGGACAAGTAATTAGATTAGCTATATAGGTAAAAATCACATATAAGATTTTGTATAATTTCATTATTGCATATTTTTGTAAAAAACAATACAGAGTATAATTTGACAACAATCAGAAGGATAAATATTTAGAATAGATGTAGAGGTAGAAATCACATACAGTCAGTAACGTGCTTTTTATAACAACATTCAGCGTAAAATATAACATCAAACTTAGACCGTTTTGAAGGAACACATTTGAGATATGAATTCAGTGGAGTTAAGAGTTACCAAGGCTAATTAGCTAAAAGGTTTTGTGTTCTTAGCCTGGGCTGCTACAAGAACATAACCAAGCTTTGGTTAAATGTGCTTTAAGCATCTCTTTGAATTTAGTTATTACAGAGATAGTTTTTAGGTTTTTCGGGAGAGAATTCCATTATTTAGCTATCCATTGAGAGTAAAGAGCTTCTCCAGCAGCGTCGTTAGCTTTAGTTATCTTTAGCAGTGATTTCTTCTTAGAACGAAGGACTCGGTTGGCAGAGCATGGTGGCAGGAAGTTGGCCCCAGTAGGTAGAGTAGTTGGTGAGCTATGGACAGTTGGTTGTAGACCAGGACATGGGGCAATTCTAGCCAACTGAGTTTTTAGTGCTAGGCAATGTTGAGATGTGTAAGCAGATTCAGTGGCAACATTGCAGTATCATTGTAGCAAGTTTCAAGTTTGTTTAGACCTGATTTATTGATGTTGGCGAGTATTGGAGAGGCATATAGAAGGGTGGAGACTAGATGACTTCCAGTGATGGTAGCTTTTGTGTTATTTGTGAAGAATTTTTTGTGTCTACATAGTGATCTGAGTCTTTTATGAACTTTTTTTCTTGAGTGGGCTAAGTGTAAAACGAATTTCATGTTACAATTTATGATAACTTTAAGAAGCTTGGAGTCGATCATCAGTGATGGCACCCAAGAGCTTGGTATGTGTTTCAACACTGATGACAATGTCGTCAAGTGATGTGATAGCAAATGATGATTTATGATGTGAAAGAGATTTAGGGAGGAATAAGAGAAGTTTTTTTTTTTTTGGGGGGGGGGTTGAGTATGAGTTAACTGTCAGTTAACTAAATTTCAACAGATATAAAATAAAAACAAACAGAACAAGCGACCAGGGAGTAAGTGCTCCTTACACTGTATAAAATATCTAATCCAAAGTCAAAAAGCACAAGAGCACTCCAGGACTGATCAAACAAATATATCCAAAGCTCCTTACTACAAATGTGAGTTCAAGTCACAAATTTCAACACACAGGAATAATCCACAAGTTTATTGTAAGTACGTAGGTTAGCGTTTTCACCCTGATGGGCTTCCTCAGACCTTAATACATATAAAATGATGCTACTAGATTTATACCTGGTAAATCATGACATAATTTCCTTCAATTAAATAAAAACATTATATATTTGTATGTAATCAAACCTATCATGGCAATTTAAAAACATTTCTAAGTAAAAGCAGTACATATTTATTTATAACTAAGCCAACCACAATAATTCTGTTCAATAACCTAATAAACCAACTATAAAAATATAAAGATAAAAAGGTCTGTTACCCACATATAAAAAACAATATCGATAGCAAAACATATCTAGACTCATCTAAAGACAATATATTTCAAATTCAAACCCCAAATGTAATAGTGGACATTGTAAACATTCATCTAACAATCAGCCTTCTATTCTTTAAAACAGGCTTGATAGGAGCCTTGTCATTAAGACCTGGTTTCTGGTCAGCCCTTAACCTAATAATCCATCTGACCTCTGTTCATTCTGTGTAATTCCTCACATCCCCTCCTCTAAGGCTGGGTATATTCACTTGTAGAACCTGAAACCTAAAACTGTGTTGTTCATTAGTATGGAGTACGTGTTTAGATAGAGCATTATTGGGGGATTGTATACGTATATTATATAAATGTTCCCTGATCCTCTCCCGTAAACATCTGTCCATTTTGCCTATATAAAATGCACTACAGGCCATGCACTTGGCCAAATAAACTACATGTTGTGTTTCACAAGTAGCCACTGTATTGAGCTCAAATCATCTTGAGTGTAACAGGATGTATAAAATATGCATCACCACACACAAACTCGCAAAAATTACATCTGTTAAATGGTCTTGTACCCACTAATAAGGGGTTATCATACATTGTAATCCAACCCTTGGGATAGCACAATAATCTCTGTAAATTCAATCTATTTCTATACACAAAATGAGGTTTCACACCTATTACCTTCAACTGTGGATCCACCAGTAAGACTCCCCAATTTTTATAAAAGACATCCCTAACATAACCAATGTCTTGTGTATAATTCAGGGAAACCCTGACTGTAGAGTTCCATATGTTCGAACGGTCTTCCTGTGGCGTACCAACAATCTCCCTCCAATCCGAAAAGTAAGGATGTGCAGTATTTTCTCTTAGCAAATGCACCCCCTCAATACCTGTAGTGATCTCTGTCAAATCATAGGATCTACATGCTAACCTCTCACGCAAGTAAGATAACTCTCATTCAAACCCTACATCAGTTGGGTTTAGACATGACGCACGTATAGCTTGTCCCCTCTCTATATTGTTACACACAAACCTAGGATGCATACTCTCTCTATGAAGGAGGGAATTCTTATAACATGACTTCCTGTAAACTCTAGTATTAAGCAGCCCATTGGGTAACTTTTCTATATAGACATCCAAGAAAGCTATCCGATTATCAGATTTTTCCATCGTAAAATTCAAAAACTGCATTAATGAGTTAACTTCTTCATAAAAACACTGCAGCTCAACATCAGGACCCATCCATATAAGGAACAGGTCATCCACAAAACGAGTATAGAAGATGACATGTTCCATAAAACTGGTCAAAGAAAATAACTTCTCTTTTTCCCAATCTGCCATCACCAGGTTGGCATAGCTATTGGCACAGGAAGTGCCCATAGCGACACCATCCTTCTGAATATAAACCACATCATTAAACATAAAAATTTTATTTTCTAAGATAACTTCTAGTAATGCACAAATTAAATCAATCTGAGAAGCAGTATAATCAGTATTCCCTCTCAGACATCTCTGTATGCTTTCTATCCCATCCTGATTAGGTATAACTGTGAACAAAGATTGTACATCTAATGTCACACGTTTAAAACACAAATCTGTCGGTAATGTGGACATCTTACTGTATAAGTCCAACAAGAATTGTTTTGTGTCTCTCAAAATATGTGTAAATTCGTCCAATACAGGTCTGAGTTGTTCCTCTGTATACAGGGAGAGTGGCTCAGTGACCCACCCCATCCCTGCCACAATAGGTCTCATTGGGGGATCCAATTAATTCTTATGGACCTTAGGTAGTCCTTGGATAACAGGAATCAATGGGTTGGCAACTGAGAAAAATAGGTACAGATCAAACTCAATCACTTTACTCTTAAGTAGATCTTCTAACATACAAGATATTCTCCTAACATGCACCTCTTCTTCATCCATTTGTATGATGGAATAAAATCTATCGTCACTCAACATCAAAGACATGGTTTCTTCATACTCAATCCAACACCACTACTGGTCCCCTCTTGTCTGCAGGTCTGATCACTATCGTCCTATCATTTCTCAGTTTGTATGTCTGGGAATTCTCTCCCACATTTTCTTGAGTGTTGGGCCCATGTGTTCTTCCCCCAATACCTTGTGTTAAACAGATTGATGAGCAGGGGCAGGCAGAAACGCAAGGGGGGAAGAACACATGGGTGGGAAGAACACAGCTGAGCCTGTCAATAATACATGTATGGAGAATGGTGTCAAAAGCCTTGACCAAGAAAAGAAGAATGGATAGAATGACCCTCATCGAGGGGTTCTGTAGCACATTCAGACAAAGCAACTAGACCGAACAAACAATTTGCCTTTCACAAAATCAAACTGATTTGGAACATGAAAATGTTGCTCATCTATGTCATTGTTTATTTGTTCAGTAATTATTTGCTGTATGATCTTAAAATTTACAGCAGTGAGGTATATGGGTCTGTATCACCAGAACCTGTGGTGGGGTGGTCATTTCTAAGCATTGATATCTCTACTGAAGCTCTCAAAATCTCTGGGATGTAACTACTAGAAAAGCTTAGGTAGAATAAATTCATGAAAGATTGAGCTTGGATATATTTTCCACTTACCCAAAGCAGATGAGGATGCTCGACTGACCAACAGAGGTAGTATTTTTAATTTTAGACTGTAAAGATAGGATGTATTCTAGGCTGATTTTGTTTTGTGAGAAAGGATAGTAGGAGGCAGAGGGGGAACAGTGGGGTGAGTGGACAAACAACTGTTGAAGATAGATTTGTCAGTGAGGATGCTGGGAATAATTTCAGTACCAGAATAAGTGGTACCATCCAATATCAGCTTGAAGCAGTACAAGGTGTTAATCTGAGTTTTTTAATAAACCCAAAGATGGCCTTGCGATTGCGTTTTCTAACAGTGACATCCTTATGATCAAAGCTAGCCTTCACTTTTTAATGGAGTCCTTAAAGTTTTGTTTACCATATTTAGGTATTTTTGATGGAAGGTGGGGGATCTTTTATAAAAATCAAGAAGTGTTTTTTTTTTCCTGTTTATACAAAGTTTGCCAGTGTGAGAATTCCAACATGTTGGTTTATTTTTTAAATTGCCATCTACTTATGACAGATAAGAACAGATGCTTCAGTACAGCTATTCAGTCAAGTGTACTTTTTGGAAATACATGCATTTGCATTGTTACTGGGAACACTTGAGATGGAGTCCCATTTGTAGCTTCTCATATTGTCAGCAAATGATATGTAAATGGATTTATTCCTAGCTAAATATGGATATGTGTCAATGAATCAAGTACTCTTTCAGTGAGTGCTGATTGTTTGAAGCAGACACCGTGAGAACAACAGAGATTGTCCTCAACTCTTAGTGTTGTGCAATCATAGAGTATATATATATATATATATATATATATATATATATATATATATATATATATATATAAATTAATGATTACATCATGAATACTCAACATGTTAAATCAGTACAAATGATTAACCAAACCATACTGAACATTCATTTGACCAACAGCACAAATACCCCAAAACCAATTGATCTAAAAAGGCAAGTAATTTCCTTTCCCAAACTACAAACCATAACACTACCAACCGTTCAGATCACATTAATCTAAACAGCTGTAGAGTTAATGGAATGTTTTTTACCTAAGATAAGGTGCATGGTTAGGGATAGGAGCAGGGAAGGGTTAGGGTTAGTATACATTACTCAACACCCTATCCAGCTTTGTAATTCATTTCCACTGCATGTGCTTACTAGTTTGATTTATATGCTAAAGTTCGTAATTGAAATAATAGTCATAAAATTAATGAATGCTTTTCTTCCTGAAGCTCCCCTGTCTCCCTAATGAACATTTTTAGAAAAAATGCACTCAATTACAGCTGCTTTAATGTCTAAGCATGCACAATCTAATCTTAAATTTACAACATGATTTCAGGCCCAACCATGCCCAAATGAATTGGTTATCCATTAGATTATAGCTGAATTGTTGATTCAGACTTTGCATACCTCACTAAGGCATTCAATATAGTTGCAATTGCAATTGTCCCTGCCCCGCTTTGAACAAACCACTCTGAACACACAAAGCCATTTGACGACTTTTACTATATATTATCATAACATGAACTTCAAACATATAAACAATATCAATTGCCTTCAGCCACAACGATCCTCAGGGCAGCGTAACAACTCACTCTGCTCGATTACACCTCAGGGCAGTGTACCTGCTCACCCTGAAACTTCCTCCACCGGGGCAGTGTATCTGCTCACCCCCCCCCCATAAAAAATAGGCAGCGTACCTGCTCACCTTCCACCACACAAAACCATTGGCCAAATCAAACCACATCCTTAGAGGGGGAACAGAAGAGGACAATCCTGTCCCTCTTCTCCACCACCAGCCTGAACCCAGGCTGTTCCCCGTCCTAAACCTTAACCTGCAGCATCTCTTGTAGAAACAGCTTGAGATGCAAATTAAACAAATCCAAACCAATTTCATTCAGATGAACTCCATCCGTATGATACCAACCTACCTCTCCTTGTCCAAAGTCCCCATGTTGAATGATATGTATCCCCAATTTTCTTAGCTTCCCCTCCAATGTATGGTTAACAAATCTCCTGGCCCTTCAATAGCTTTATAACTGCACGCCTCCCTCCAAATCAATCGAGGAATCAACTCCGACCACACAATTTGCATACCCGGGCACTTATCCTGTAGTCTCTACAAATCCTGCAAAATTATCTCCGCTAAACACGTCTTAGTCAAAATACCCAAGTCATTACCTCCCAAATTAATTATTATTATATCAGAACACCCTATCCGCGATTTAGCCTTCTGAAATTCAAACATCAACCTATCCCAATGCATACCCCTAACCCCATGCCAAAACACAGAACATCCTAAATAAGATAAACCCAAATTACTTCCATCTTCCCTGATTAAAGCATGCTTCTCAGCCCAGTGGATATATGAATGGCCCAAAATGAGTATACGCTTCCCTAAAAAAAAAAAGAAAATTGTTAATAATCACAAATACTACTATCTAATATAAGATAAAAAGGTATTTGAGAACCACCTGCCTGCCCTCTTAATAACCTCAATTAAACTACCCTGTCTAGCCAAATCCGAAGCCCTCCCAGTTCTAAAAGAATGAGCTGCAAACTTCTCAGCTGGAAATCCCATGCAACCCAAAATCCTCCTAATTAAAGTAATAAACCTACTACTGGAAACTACCCTGCCATCCTTTGAACAAAACACCAACCTCTCTGAACACCTCAATCTCCTACTCCTAAATTCTGTAATCCAAGTTACTGGGCAAAGGCAAAGTTTCCTGTCCGTACATGCCCTACCCATCTGATCCGTCTTGCTTTTCTGTATTACGATGTTGACCTCCCTCTCAGTCACTATAACATCCTTCCAACATAAGGAACCTAACAATTTCGATACCCTGAAAGTGCCAAAATATAACCACATGCATGGAGTGCCCCACAAAAAATAATCCAGTGACCCATCATGTAATAACCCTAAACCTTGCAACAAAATCTTCAATATTCCCCTTGTAATTGGCAACCATGTATCCCTACGTTCCACCATCACCCTCCCCCACCCTCTCAACATATGTCCTAATGTTCAGGACTTTGTAAAATCTTGCAACCCCCCCCAACTTAGCAAAATTGCTAATAGCCGCCAGATCCACTTTAACTGTCTGCAAAGCCTTACCTTTCTCCCCAAGCACTAGCCACATATCTTAACAATAATTCCTCTGACCACACCCTTACCTCGTCCGGCAATTGCAAAACAAATTGATTAAAATCAAAAAGAGCCCTACTATATGCCTTCTTCATAGAAGAAGCCCAGGAATGCTGCACCAGATGCCTGACTATCCTGTCCCAAGATTCCACACCTCCTCCGGCAGTGTTTCCGGCACCTCAACTGCCCCTGGAGCCAACCCTCGAAACCTGCAAAACTGAAAGTGGGACAAACTATCAGCAATATCATTCTTAACACCAGGCACATGTACCGCTGTAAAAGAAAAATTTATTAACAGGCTCTGCAATACCAACTTCCACAATATCGTCAACAGCAGTTCTGCCCAAGCTGTCTTCTTTTGTAACACCTTCACCACAGCCATATTATCTGAATGAAGAACTACCCGCTTGTTCCTCAACTGCTCCTTCCACACCACTGAAGCTACCCATATCGGCATCAGTTCTAAAAAAGTGACATCTTGCCTCCATTCCTCATCCCGATGTGGAGGCCATTGCACTGCAAACCACCTTCCTCCAAAGTAAGCCCCGCCTGCTGCATCTGTAAACAAGTGAAGTTCTTCCTGACCCACCCAATCTGATTGCCAAAAGGAAATCCCATTAAATTGTTGCACAAAACCATCCCAGAACTTCAAATCCCCCCGCACTAGCCTGGTCACCCTAACCCAATGATGTTTGCTCCTACCCCCTTTTAGCATATAAGCTAATGCCCTGCAAATCGTCCAACCCAGATGTACTGCTCGAAAGGCAAAGTTCAGAAGACCCAACAGTTCCATGACTGAACCAACCCGAATCTTATTCTTGTCCAACACCCCAGTATAGCTGACCACAGTCTCTCTATCTTATCCTGTGGTAAACGAAACAATCCCCGTTCCGCATCTATCATTAACCCCAGGAACTCCAGTGCTCTTGCTGGACCTTCCATCCTGTGCTGTGCCAAAGGTACACCCAGTTTCTCACACATACTGGTAAATTCCTGCAACCCCTGTTGGCCCCCCCACCCTCCCTTCCCCAACTAACAAGAAATCATCCAAATAATGCAACGCCTTCTGCGTTTTCACCCTCTGATTCCAAATCCAATGTAAAAGGGTACTAAATTGCTCAAACGCCGCACATGCCATGGACAACCCATTGGCATGGCCGTGTCAAAAGAGTACTTACCGCCTACCTTCATCCTCAACAATGGCCAATCCTCCCTCCTAATGGGCAACAAATGGAAAGCTGATTCAATGTCAACTTTAACCAGCCATGGCTCCCGAAATTCCCTGATCGCCTGCACTGCATCGTCCAAAGAGGCATAATGCACCTTAACTTCTTCGTCCCCAATAAAATCACTCACTGACCTCCCTTATGGAAATGAAAGATGATGAATCAATCTAAACTCCTCAGGCCATTTCTTCAGCACTAACCCCAATGGCGACACCTTGTAGCTAACATAAGGCGGCATATCAAATGGACCCCACAAACGCCCTGCCTTATACTCCTTACCTACCAACTCTTCCAAAACATCCTCTTTCCCTTGCACTAAACGGAGGTTCTTACAACTCCCCCCCAACCCCACCGTGGACTTAATAGGAAATCCCCATTGAAACCCTTGAATGACCTCAGTCTTAAGAACGAAATCAGGACACTGGCAAAGCATATCCTCCAATACCTCCACCTTAATGGGGAAAGGCACCCCTGCCCCTATTGCCTCTAAAGGATCCCATTTGAAAATTGCCCCTACCTTGAGCTGTCTGTAATCCTTGAGAGGAAAGAAAATCTCCCTCTTGGCCCATACCAGTGTTGTTCCATGAACCAAAACCCTGCCGTCCAAAGTAAGCCACGGAATGACTTCCTCCACATCTTGAGCAAGTGTGTGCAAATTTGCACCCAACCTATGAACAAGTACCCTTGTTAAATGACCAACACACCCCACCTGCCTCACCCATACTCATCCTCCTATTAAACCCACCAAAGCTGTCCATCATTGTAGCCAGCCATATATCAGGATGACGCACCTCCCACCACAGAGACTGGCCAACTGCTTTCCATTTACGGAACCGCTCATCATACCACAACCATACATTCCCCAGCCTCAGATGTTGTGCCTCCCAAATGGTGAGAAAATACCCCAAAAGGGGCAAAGCTAACGCTCCATCCTTCTCCAGCTGCACTGCCATGTAATAAATACAGTCAACTACCCAGTTGTCCCAAGTCCTGGGCCTAAGCTTACCTGTTCTTTTCCTACCCATTGCTGCTAATGCCACCAACAAGTCCTTGCTAGTGCCTGACTCCACTTCCACCAACCTCTGGACCCCTTCCGCATCTAGCAGCTCAAACACATCCATATACTTACCTTTCCAGATTTTTTCTTTCACCATCCCCGAAATGTGCGGAGTTAAAATAACTCCTCTATTGCCCTGTCCCAGAGCCTGAGTAGTTAGCCAGTCCCCTGGCCACAGCCCAAAATCTGATCCTACCTCTGAGCCAGTCAAGCTGTCCTTAGAGCCCAGGTACACTCCAACCATCTGTCTGCCTGGACACCTGGCTGCCTCTACCAACCTCCTTTGCACTCTGTCTGACACTGTTTCTCCCCTATCCATATCCCCATTCAACAAGACCTCATCAACCACCTGCACCTCGCCATCCTCACCACCTAGTTCCCCAACCTTTGGTAAATTAGTATCATTACCTGCACCTTTGTCTTGCGAAGTAATGGGAACAGGAGCCTCCACTGTAACCATCTGTTTCTCTGCCTGCTGCCTTTCCCCCCGGCCTGGAGTCATCACAGGGCACCGTCTCCTCCTGTCTGAAGCTTGCTTGGGCTCCACCTCGGACCTCATCACATCCTGGAATACTTTTTCCACTTGGGCTACAATAGCCTGCCATTTTTGTCGCAATTCTGGTAACTTAGCCAACTGTAAAAAAGAAACACAATGTTAACGCTGTTCCACAAACCCGACTACCCTACTCCCCCCAAACCCCTATAATGTTGTCTTGCCCTATGCCCCACCACTCTCTACCAACTCCCCTAATTACCTATACTCTGCAGCCTAGAACCACCCCTTACCTGCTAGGCATATACTCTCATCAGTAGCTAATGCACTTATACTAACTACATAAATAAAATATACCCCTGCCTAGCATACTCTTCATCCTTCCGCTGCACACCCATTCAGCCACACACTTCCTTACAGCTACCATCCCCTGCCCTATCACTACCAGTTGTGTATGTATGTGTAGGTTCATAGGTAAGTACTAGGCTATCTGCCCATAGGCATTTATAAGCCTAACCACAGAGTGATGGCTTTCGCCTCCCCATTAGATTAGTAACCTGGGCCTCTGTCAACAGGTCTCCTGAAGAGATCCCAGGGTAGAACTTACGATTACCCATCCACTCATCAAGATTTCTCTTGAAGAGGGTCAGAGAGGAGCTCTGTCGAATATGGATTGGAATTCTGTTCCAGAGTGAGGGGAGTCGCTGGGACAAGAATCTATCCCTCCAACATGTCCTGTTTAATGTTGTACATAGGTTCAAGTCTTACTTGGGATGGCTCGGTCCATGCATTCTTGAAGGTGTTCATAGAATGCACTTGTAAAGGATTCTGCCGTTGGGTCATCATTTTCCATTTGATTGGGAGCTTTGAAACTTCCCACCTCGGTCTTGAGGAGTGTGAAGTTGGCTTTAGAGAAGTTTTTAACTTGATTTTCTTGACTGGGGGGGGGGGGGGTGGATGTCCAGTGTGATTAGTTTGTGATCTGATCTTACCAATGACAAGTTTGCCTCAGGTGTGGAACATAGGTTTCCCATGTTGGTGATGACCAGGTCCAGTATGTTGTCACCTCTTGTGGGAATATTAACCAGCTGTTCAAGGGCGTTTGAGTTTATAAACTCAAGGAAGCATTGGGCTAGGGCATTTGAGCTTCAGTAGTTTTCCCAGTCAATGTTTGGATAGTTGAAGTCACCCAGTAGCATGGTGTTGGATAGAATCTTCATACTTTCTAATGTTCTCAGGAATGCTGCATGAGGGTCCTGAGACAAGGTGGGAGATCTGTAGCAAGCTATAAATTGAACAGTCAATTTACACGCTGTCAATTGCACTTGGATGGTCTCAGAGTCCACGTGCTGTGCTACTAACCTGGAGGTGTGGGTGTTCTTGATGAATATGGACACACCCCCTCCTTTTGTGTTCCAGTCCTGGTTTTGGGACCTAAAGGTATGGTAGGAGTTATAGCCTGGTAGTGCTGGGGTGCTCTCTGGAGCCTTGAACCAGGTTTCTGTCACTGCACATACGTCGATTTCTTCCATACTAGGGAGAGCCTTGAGTGCATGCATTTTGAGGTTTAGACTTCTGGTGTTGAGCAGCATTACCCTCAGTTTTTGTTTATTATTGTTGTTTATGGAGGTGGGTTTGTCTTTTGAGCCTTGCCTAAAAAAGGCAGTATTGGGGAGGCAAGAGTCTTGGCCAGTATTCGAAAGCCCAGGGGCGACAGGTGCAGGCCATCTCTGGTGAAGCAACGTGGCTTGTCAAGCATGTCGTCCCAGGCTGACAAGTACTGGTTCCCCTTTGAATGACACCAGTAGTTTAACCAATTGTTGAAACTGATAATTTTTCTTCATATGCTGGCATCATTTTGGGTGAGGGCAGGATGCTACATGCCTCCTTATGGAAATGAAAGATGATGAATCAATCTAAACTCCTCAGGCCATTTCTTCAGCACTAACCCCAATGGTGACACATTGTAGCTAACACAAGGTGGCATATCAAATGGACCCCACAAACGCCCTGCCTTATACTCCTTACCTACCAACTCTTCCAAAACATCCTCTTTCCCTTGCACTGAATGGAGGTTCTTACAACTCCCCCCCAACCCCACCATGGACTTAATAGGAAATCGCCATTGAAACCCTTGAATGACCTCAGTCTTAAGAACGAAATCAGGACACTGGCAAAGCATATCCTCCAATACCTCCACCTTAATGGGGAAAGGCACCCCTGCCCCTATTGCCTCTAAAGGATCCCATTTGAAAATTGCCCCTACCTTGAGCTGTCTGTAATCCTTGAGAGGAAAGAAAATCTCCCTCTTGGCCCATACCAGTGTTGTTCCATGAACCAAAACCCTGCCGTCCAAAGTAAGCCACTGAATGATTTCCTCCACATCTTGAGCAAGTGTGTGCAAATTTGCACCCAACCCATGAACAAGTACCCTTGTTAAATGACCAACACACCCCACCTGCCTCACCCATACTCATCCTCCTATTAAACCCACCAAAGCTGTCCATCATTGTAGCCAGCCATATATCAGGATGACGCACCTCCCACCACAGAGACTGGCCAACTGCTTTCCATTTACGGAACCGCTCATCATACCACAACCATACATTCCCCAGCCTCAGATGTTGTGCCTCCCAAATGGTGAGAAAATACCCCAAAAGGGGCAAAGCTAACACTCCATCCTTCTCCAGCTGCACTGCCATGTAATAAATACAGTCAACTACCCAGTTGTCCCAAGTCCTGGGCCTAAGCTTACCTGTTCTTTTCCTACCCATTGTTGCTAATGCCACCAACAAGTCCTTGTTAGTGCCTGACTCCACTTCCACCAACCTCTGGACCCCTTCCGCATCTAGCAGCTCAAACACATCCATATACTCACCTTTCCAGATTTTTTCTTTCACCATCCCCGAAATGTGCGGAGTTAAAATAACTCCTCTATTGCCCTGTCCCAGAGCCCGAGTAGCTAGCCAGTCCCCTGGCCACAGCCCAAAATCTGATCCTACCTCTGAGCCAGTCAAGCTGTCCTTAGAGCCCAGGTCCACTCCAACCATCTGTCTGCCTGGACACCTGGCTGCCTCTACCAACCTCCTTTGCACTCTGTCTGACACTGTTTCTCCCCTATCCATATCCCCATTCAACAAGACCTCATCAACCACCTGCACCTCTCCATCCTCACCACCTAGTTCCCCAACCTTGGTAAATTAGTATCATTACCTGCACCTTCGCCTTGCGAAGTAATGGGAACAGGAGCCCACTGTAACCATCTGTTTCTCTGCCTGCTGCCTTTCCCCGGCCTGGAGTCATCACAGGGCACCGCCTCCTCCTGTCTGAAGCTTGCTTGGGCTCCACCTCGGACCTCATCACATCCTGGAATACTTTTTCCACTTGGGCTACAATAGCCTGCCATTGTTGTCGCAATTCTGGTAACTTAGCCAACTGTAAAAAAGAAACACAATGTTAACGCTGTTCCACAAACCCGACTACTCTACTCCCCCCAAACCCCTATAATGTTGTCTTGCCCTATGCCCCACCACTCTCTACCAACTCCCCTAATTACCTATACTCTGCAGCCTAGAACCACCCTTTACCTGCTAGGCATATACTCTCATCAGTAGCTAATGCACTTATACTAACTACATAAATAAAATATACCCCTGCCTAGCATACTCTTCACCCTTCCGCTGCACACCCATTCAGCCACACACTTCCTTACAGCTACCATCCCTTGCCCTATCACTACCAGTTGTGTATGTATGTGTAGGTTCATAGGTAAGTACTAGGCTATCTGCCCATAGGCATTTATAAGCCTAACCACAGAGTGATGGCTTTCGCCTCCCCATTAGACTAGTAACCTGGGCCTCTGTCAACAGGTCTCCTGAAGTGATCCCAGGGTAGAACTTACGATTACCCATCCACTCATCAAGATTTCTCTTGAAGAGGGTCAGAGAGGAGCTCTGTCGAATATGGATTGGAATTCTATTCCAGAGTGAGGGGAGTCGCTGGGACAGGAATCTATCCCTCCAACATGTCCTGTTTAATGTTGTACATAGGTTCAAGTCTTACTTGGGATGGCTCGGTCCATGCATTCTTGAAGGTGTTCATAGAATGCACTTGTAAAGGATTCTGCCGTTGGGTCATCATTTTCCATTTGATTGGGAGCTTTGAAACTTCCCACCTCGGTCTTGAGGAGTGTGAAGTTGGCTTTAGAGAAGTTTTTTAACTTGATTTCCTTGACTGGGGGGGGGGGGGGTGGATGTCCAGTGTGATTAGTTTGTGATCTGATCTTACCAATGACAAGTTTGCCTCAGGTGTGGAACATAGGTTTCCCATGTTGGTGATGACCAGGTCCAGTATGTTGTCACCTCTTGTGGGAATATTGACCAGCTGTTCAAGGGCGTTTGAGTTTATAAACTCAAGGAAGCATTGGGCTAGGGCATTTGAGCTTGAGTAGTTTTTCCAGTCAATGTTTGGATAGTTGAAGTCACCCAGTAGCATGGTGTTGGATAGAATCTTCATACTTTCTAATGTTCTCAGGAATGCTGCATGAGGGTCCTGAGACAAGGTGGGAGATCTGTAGCAAGCTATAAATTGAACAGTCAATTTACACGCTGTCAATTGCACTTGGATGGTCTCAGAGTCCATGTGCTGTACTACTAACCTGGAGGTGTGGGTGTTCTTGATGAATATGGACACACCCCCTCCTTTTGTGTTCCGGTCCTGGTTTTGGGACCTAAAGGTATGGTAGGAGTTATAGCCTGGTAGTGCTGGGGTGCTCTCTGGAGCCTTGAACCAGGTTTCTGTCACTGCACATACGTCGATTTCTTCCATACTAGGGAGAGCCTTGAGTGCATGCATTTTGAGGTTTAGACTTCTGGTGTTGAGCAGCATTACCCTCAGTTTTTGTTTATTATTGTTGTTTATGGAGGTGGGTTTGTCTTTTGAGCCTTGCCTAAAAAAGGCAGTATTGGGGAGGCAAGAGTCTTGGCCAGTATTCGAAAGCCCAGGGGCGACAGGTGCAGGCCATCTCTGGTGAAGCAACGTGGCTTGTCAAGCATGTCGTCCCAGGCTGACAAGTACTGGTTCCCCTTTGAATGACACCAGTAGTTTAACCAATTGTTGAAACTGATAATTTTTTCTTCATATTCAGCCCTATACTCAGGAAGTATAAGGCTCTTTACTCATCCAATCAGCAATACAGTCCCAACCATCTATTCAGGCATGTTCAAGGGACAGCTTCAGGTGTGTTTTCTGGTCCAGCTGGTGAATCTGGGCATCCTGAGGCAATGTTACAATTGCCTCATGTACACAGACAACCCCCTCCTCCTCCCAACCAACACAAACATATGTGAGAGATGGAGCTACACAGCCAAACTGGAGGCTAAGCTCTCTCAACCCATGACTGGATCAACTAGTCACAAGGAGAAGGGCAACACTAGCACCACATTACTAGAGTCACATAGACCAGTCATAACTGTACCAGAAAACAACTCTCAGAAACACGCAAAAACATACTCGGAGGCTCTAAATAAGAACCTGCCTAAACAACAGAGACCTCTTAAGCATACACCCAAGCAACCCCCACCCCACAACAGAAACCAGGTAACACATACGTCACAATGTCAGTGTGCCAAGCAAAAACAGCCCCTAAGGCTAAATAACACACCTAACACACTAGTAATTGGTGATTCTATCATCAGGCACACAGATGTCCCACTCACTAGACTGAACAAGGAGAAGGTTACCGTAAGCTGCCTGTCTGGTGCCAGAATCCGCCACATAACACATGCACTCAGGTCACTCCACAACAAGTACAAATATGACTCTGTCATTGTACATGTTGGCGTAAATGACATGAGATGTACCTCCCTGGACTACATGAAAAGAGACAGTGGAGTAAGGAATCTACAATTCTTTTTGCATATAATACAGTCCCTACATCGTGCAACAAACTAAACATTAGTTTTTGATTTACTGCTGCTGTGGTTTAATTAGACTTTGTCTTAACAATGCCAGGACCAGAACTATACTCTTCTCACATGTGTGCCAAAACCATTCTCATTTAAACATCTCTGTCTTCTCTAAAGACAATTCCAATACATCAGTTACCTCAAAAGATCATTTTACCTTAACTTCCTTGGAAACGTTATCCAAGGAATAAGTTATTTCAGAGAATTAATACTTCATCACCAGTCTTTTTAAGGATTATTAACTTGCAGATTTTATTTTTGGCCACCAGTACTGGACTTCATTATTCATTACAAAGCTTTATTTCATTGTGTAACTAAATTTATTTGTTTTTCATTTAACTTTTCCTTTCTTTTTTTACTTTTATCCATGTCTTATCTATTTGTGCTCATTTTCTCTTCTTTATAGTTTTTATTTTATTCTATTTTTTAATAATTTAGTTAAGTTTTTAAGTAATAAGCAATATAATAGATGATTTTGAAATGAGTAAATCTCATATTTACATGGCTTCATCAATTATGATCACTTGTTGAGTGAACATACAAATATCATTGTTTCTAAAGCCATTTCTCTCCCATGGTGTTTGATTATCTTCTGATGATATATGCTTACACCCTTTATTTTTTTACGCTGTGAAACTTCTAAATGACTTACCATCTCCACTACTCCACAAGACTGAGTTCATTACCAAAAAGTAGCCACATTTGTTGTAGGATGACACTGCAGGCACTACAAGTGCATAGCTCTTTGTAACCTCAAATAGTCAGAGTTTAGTAGGTAACTGTCCCTAATTCACTTCACTTTTGCTCATAAATTGCTATATATACCTAAGTATATTGTATATTTCTTTCACTTATCCACAAGTGAGGCACAATTCAGAATATTCTGAGCTTCTCCTAGACAGATCATACAAATCCAAAATACAATAATTAAATATGGATATTCTCACTATTCACCATAGGCTGACAAACTGAAACAAACTTCCTAATGCTTTAAAATACCTACCTGCAAAGAAAGGCTTTTATATAATAAAAAAAAATAATCTACAGTTACAATGGATGTGTCATTGGGATGGGTTTAGTATATCATTTGTTACTGAAAACTGTGCTCCAGACACCCATATTATCTATGTACCGTGTTACAGATGGACTGCAATACCTTGATTTAGTGATGTAAATTTAATCCACAATACCTATGTGCTAGTAGTTCTTTGTTAGTCATTTGTAGACCTCTGAACCTTAAAAACGAATTATACCTGTCAATTCTGTTTCTACCTCATATGTATTATCTATCTATCTATCTAGACACACACACACACACACACACACACACACACACACACACACACACACACACACACACACACACACACACACACACACACACACACACATATATATATATGCACACAGATATATATATGTGTGTGTATATATATATATATATATATATATATACACACACACACACACACACACACACACACACACACACACACACACACACACACACACACACACACACACACACACACACATATATATATGGGTCTACTTCTATTTACTGAAAGGCCAAAATATGGACGACTACACCGCCAAGATGAAAATCACAAAACATGGAATCACAAATCAGCTAAGTATGCACAGGGCAAGTGAATACTTGCCCAAAACAACAGTAACTGACAACGCACCACCTAAAACCGACCTAGGTGGGGAGGTATGCTGGCCCCCACACACCCTTCCTAACCATATATACCAACTCTAGGATCACACTGCAGTGGAGAAACAGCATAATCCCCCCATTGGACAAGTATTCACTTGCCCTGTGTATACTTACCTGAGTCATGATTCGGTGTTTCATGATTGTCTTCTCAGCATTGTGGTCATCGGTATTTTGGCTTTTCGGTAAATAGAAGCAGACATATATATATATATATATATATATATATATATATATATATATATGTGTGTGTGTGTGTGTGTGTGTGCATGTGTGTGTGTCTGTGAGTGAAATATCATGCAGATTTTAATGTAGTTTGTTCACAATTGATTTCAGCTATTGGACATAGCCATAGTGATGTTACTGCTGCCTATCACGTATTCATATAATGCATCCACATATTTTCAGACAACTTTTAGAATCAACAGTATATCAATTTGCATTGATGGAAATGAGGTGAATGGTGTGACTTTCATGACTTTTACTGAATGCATTTAAAAGTAACACACAAAATTAATAGTAGTGATAATTAAGAATTACAAATGGCTATTAAAACAGAAGAAAACATTTCAATGCACATTTTCAAAAAAATATATAAAAATAATTGAAGCAGATGGTGGCCTCCCAGTTTTCCAGACAAAATACAAATTCTTCTGTATTTCAAAGATACATATATCCAGCAACACGAAAAACTGGAGGAGATAATTTCTAACCAAGAAGATTGCTCCACATAGAAACTGCTACTTAAGATCATGAGCACCACTTTCTCGAGCTAGAAATGCAACTGAGTTTTGTTTTAAAACAGGACCAGTGACTTAGAAATCACAGCAGGTGTTCTAATTTGAGGATCTTCATCTGGTGAGCCAGAGCAGGAGGAGGTCCAAATCTTAATCAAGTTTCTCAAGAATGGCTGCCAATAATAATCGGAAAAGAGTTGGGTCTTCTAATATAAACAGTGCACCATTCTCTAGGTAAAATGTCTCAACTCTCCAACACAAGGCTAAGACAGATTATGGTCTTCTCTTACCTTTTATCTGATATTAGCTTCATCTTATGCTTCTTTGTTCTAGGAGATAAAGATTTCTTCTGATTATTCTGTCAAGT
Source organism: Protopterus annectens (assembly GCF_019279795.1). Taxonomy (NCBI): domain Eukaryota; kingdom Metazoa; phylum Chordata; order Ceratodontiformes; family Protopteridae; genus Protopterus; species Protopterus annectens. Next base: position 305,982,878 of record NC_056748.1, read on the forward strand.
AAGATAACTTTGTAAAGGTTTTCATCCTTTATTAAAGTTCAATATGCAAAAGTTTCCTGTTATTCTGAGGGTAAGTACTGACAGAACTATACTGCAATATATTGATATAGATAGGAAATGACCTAAGCACAGAGATCTGGGGATTCATGGAAATGGCCGCTATGTCTGTTCAGTGGTTAACCTCAGCAAAAATACCAGTAGCATTCAGCAGTATAGTCTGCAGACATGGCCTAGCAGCAGGTTGGTCAGCAGTGAAAGTTTTATACTCTTTAATGAGAAACAAGACAAGGGCTTGATGTCTGATTATAAACTGATGATATATAATGCTGCTGCCAAAACCCTGGTTTGGAAGGGAATTTTTGAAAGGCTAGGGTGTGTCTTTCTCTACTATCTCCTCTCATCTGGTGCTCAATGATTTGGTTGTTTTGCTGTATTTGATGCCATTGTTTCTTTCTTTTCTAGGGTCAAGAGCACTCATGTTTGCTTAAGCTGCTTTAACTGCTTTAGCAATTGTAAGATGAGGAATATTCTAAAGTTTCTTCTCGGGGATCAGGAGTGATCACTGCCTACTATTTCCAGAGTTTTGTGCACATGATGAATTCTAATGCCCACTCATTTTTTTTTTCCTTTTTTTCTTTTGAGGACCACTGGTATCTGGGGAATCGCTTCACCTTTTCTAATTTATTGGACTTTAATGTGTTATTGAAATAGGGTCATCCTTATTTAAGAATATGGACAGTTAATCTGAAAATTTTACAGACAACATTATTTACAGGGACTGCTGGAATAATCTGTTGACCACGTGAGGCAGGACCACAAGATGTGCCCTGCAAATTTAAGACATCATTCCATAATTTTGTCTCTTAATTTGTAGTACCTAATAATCAATTGTTCTTGCATTAGCAGCCATCCGTATTGCATACAGAATCACAATCAATCCTGTGTTTCAGTCTTTATTTGGGTACATTGTAGTATAAGCAGAACTGCATAGCTGATACAGATCCATTCTTCCGAGAGAAATCTCATTTTTCATTCATTTCCAAATATGTGGATCACAAAGAAACTACACCAGCCATTTCCCTAAGAAAGCAAGATTCAAACATGTATAATAATCTGTGTGAACAATCATCTTAGCAGACCCACACTGACCAAAACAGGTAAGGCCGATTCTCTCACTCATAGGTGGTTGTACCTGTCTATTCAGCAACCCAATTTTTTTCTGCCCCTTTCTCCATTTTCATTATCAAACCTCTATCAGGATGCCCTTTCACCCAACCATTCCCCAGAAGAGGCAACTTCATGATCCATATGTTCCCTTAGGAGTAAGAGTCAAGCATCAGGAGTGATACTGTCATCCATGTGTGGATCAGAGATTTTCTCTCAACTCAGATATTTCTGCTGTGTATGCCCTGCAGTAGCCCAATGAGGAGGCATGAAGTGGATCTTTGCAAGAGCATTTCACCTATAGAGATGAGTGATATAGTCCTTCAGAATGTGGTCACCCCCCCGTAGGTGTGTATTTTCATCTGATCTCTTGTGATTTCTGTGGACTGAAAACAGAGTTCAGACGGGTCTATATTAGCAAATCGAAGGAACTAAAATGCGAATACCATTTCATCAGCACATACGTGTCGAACTCACAGGTAACCGAATGGCCAGATCACAGTTTTTTTCCTAGGGAAAAAAATCAGTAGGCCAACTATACACAACACACCAATACAAACATTATAAAGTGGGGGGCTGTGCCCCCCTAACTAAATATACTAACTCCGAGATCGCTCTGCAATGGGGAAAAGGGCAAATTCATAGCGACAGCAAATACATTTTTTTTCCCTAGGAATAAAATCTGTAATATGGCCGTTCGGATACCTGTGAGTTCGACACATATGTAGTGATAAAACGGTATTCGCATTTCAGTTCCTTCAATTTGCTAATAGAGACCTGTTTGGACCTGTGATATACACCACCAACCCTTTCCCCAGAAAGAAGTAAGCAAGCTCTGCCTCACTATCCCACTCCATTCCTGAAAACTACCCCAGTATCTAAGCTGCTGTTCAAATCTCATGTCTGGGATGCAACCTGGCCTTTATGCCTCTGTGCCACAAAGCCAGTCTCACAGTGCTTTGACAAGATGTTAAGAACTGTATGAGTCATGTCCAGCAATCAGAATCAATTATACATCAGTCCAATAATTAGAGGCCCTCCACACCTAAGAAAACATATATTGCAGTTGTAAAGCATTTCCAATCACTAATCTATGTCCCTTCACCCTCAGTGTATTTATGTAAACCCATTACCCATCCTCCTGGACTTGTTCCATCCAGCCTCATTTAATGTTCCCACTTTGCCAGTTATGGTCAAATCAGATATGAGCCATCTGCTAAGTTCATTAGAACGTTTACTACCTTTATCAGTATCCTTCTTCAGCATATCATTCATTGTATCTTCTTGCTCCCTAATTTCTCAAATTTGCAATAGTTGCTCCCATCCCTAAGGGTGGGACCAGGCAACTCTGTGAGTCCCACAGACTCACTTCCCTCCTTTCCATCTGTCAAAATTCCTTGAAGGAGTAGTGCCATCTTAGTTCAACAGCACCTTAAGAACCGTGGTCTAATTTATGATAAACAGTGTGACATCAGACAGGACCACATTACTCCCACTGCTCTCCCTTCCTTCATGGACCATATTTGCAGATGCATAGTGTCTGTTTTAATTACAAGACGTGTATGATAACGTAACCTGTATCCCATTATTCATTAATTGCTGGCTGACAGCACTGGCCAATAAAAGTAAGGTAATCCATCAGTTTCAAAATCATTTGTAGGCAGTAACAGGGTAAAAGTGACCAACATCATTACTCAAGACCTAGTCATGCAATCAGGAGTTCCGCAGGGATTTGTACTGCTCCTATTATCCTTTTTAGTTTTCGTTAACTCTGTCTCTCTCTGTCACCCTATAATTAAACGTCACTGCACATTAACAACTTAGTGGTGTGCAACTCTGACAATGACGCCAGAATGTTTTCATGTGATTGCAGAAAATGTACTCTTTTGCATTTCTCATTAACACCATCTCTCTGTTAGCACTTAATAAAAAAAAAAGTTAATGTACAATGATAATCCAGTGTTGTGGAACAGTAACAAACCTAACAGACAGTCAAACAGCTTTTACTAGTGATAAAGCACAAATTTTTATGTACTTACAGAAAAAACATGCTTCACTGTTAACTTCAATGAAACTAAAGCCAGGCTGGCCAGATCTTCATCTCGGAGGGATAAAGCACTGGCTCGGCCACTATCAGCCATAACTCAATTAATGGTTTGGGTCCTCTGAAAGTCATCATGGAGTAGGTGGAAATAGAGCAACTGATTTTGTCCCAGACTCCTTCAGACAGAGGTCGTAGTTGGTACATGATTAAAGACTGTAACAACTGTGTTTTCCCAGTGTCTAGTTTTATTCCAAGGGGAAATAAATGGGCCAGTGCATTTTCACCTCTCAGGGAACAAATGGGTTATATTTGGTTCTTGGTGGAACACTTGATGGTCAACATAATAGCTAATCAATGCAGTCAGCAGGTAAAAAAGACTCTGCTCTTAATAATGACTTTTATAATTTCCTGAAATGGTAGCAGCACAGAGCATGCCTCTCTATTTAAATATCTGAGGGAATAGTTTGATCCCTCTCTTTCAATAAGCATGTCAGTAAGGCAGTTACTAAAACCAGGGCCTTGTTATGCACCTGTATTCCATATCTAGTTCATTGGCATTTGGGGGGAAGTGCTAGTACAGGCAACCCTGTGTACAGGCATGGGAGTTCTTAGCTCTCTGGAATGTGAACTACTGTTTACCTCTGTTATTTTCAGTCTTGCCCTTTATAGGACACTTTAGATAACACTCCAAAATATTGAACTCTCCTACCTCATTTGTACACCACCACTAACCTTACGCAGTGTAAAGCGTTTAATACATTCTCATCTCAGTTAAATTCCTGTTTTGTGCTGAGGCCAAATGTTTATTTGAAAACACTAACTTGGACTTTTCAGTATATCTACACACTTAATTGCTCCAGTGTTGCACATATTAAAATAGGTAAGAAATATAATTCTTTGCATATCAAATGATACAGTAAATGTCATATTATTGTTTGTTTTAATGTTTTTATTTGCTTGCTTACTTTATTTATTGAAATAAGTTCTGTCTGCAAAAGACCATCAGTCTAGCATGTAAGGAAAAACAGAAAAAAAAAACAGAAAATAAGTAAATTATTTTCTTAAAGTTGTGGAAAGTGGTTAATCTAGGTGCTCCAACACTTGCAAGGTTCAGCTCTGTACATATGAGTGACAAGGGGATGACCTTAGGACCTTTAGTGTATATTTTTCAACATTTTTAAATTGTGAATATAAATGTTGAGTATGTGGTTGGATGATGTGGGCTAGTGAGGATTGAACTATATGTTACATATGTTATACATGCTTGTTTGTGCCTGGGCTACAAAGTATTGAAACTTTTTTTTAATTAAATCTGTAACTGACTTTAAGGCAAAGAGAAAAAAATCATAATGGAGTCTGTGTGTGAGTGTGTGTGTGTGTGTGTGTGTGTGTGTGTGTGTGTGTATATATATATATATATATATATATATATATAAATATAATAAATAAACATATCTATCTATATATCTATATCTATATATCTATATCTATCTATCTATCTATCTATCTATATATATGTATATATATATATATATATATATATATATATATATATATATATATATATGGAGCTATGTTAAAATAACAAATTACCATAACGATGAGTTGCAAAACAGCAAGACGGAAATGGCGAAAGTTTATATTCATGAACGTCCAGATCTTCGTAAGTTTTCCCCTGGTAAGTAAACTATCAGCCAATAAAACTTAAAAAAAACAAACCAAAGCAAATAAAACCGACCCCCCAAACTAAATATAATAAACCCCAACAAAATATACCAAATCTGAGATTGCACTACAGTGGAGAAAAGGGCAAAGTTCACCATACTGACCAACTGACTCCTTTCTCAGTGAAAACTTACAACGATCTAAACTTTGGTGAATGTAAATTTTCTTCATTTCCATCTCGCCATTTTGAAACTCAATGTTTTAGCTTTTTGAGAATTTAAAGTAGATATATATATATATATATATATATATACACACACACACACACACACACACACACACACACACACATATATAATATATATAGAGGTCAAGAACCTTGCTTTGACTTGCAGGGGATTCATCTGCTGTAGAAAATTGCCAATAATGGGATATTTATTTTGTACCAGAGAAAGACTGGAAACTGTGCAGGTTGGGAATGCTTGATACACTGGAATATGACATTTCACTGTGAGAGTCTCTCTTGGGTCTGTTTGGTACAAACCTGTTAGCTGAACCAATTTATGTTTTACAGATATATCCATGCCCTATTACCTATTTAGTGAAGTTGTTATTTTTATGTTTTTGGGAAATTCATAGTTATTTGCTAAATCTGATGAGATGAGGGTATTGTATAGGAGTGTGAAGGAAAAAAGTTGGGTGTAATATAACTTGTGGAGTGTTTATTTTCTTTGTTTTGGGGAGGACAATATCAGATTAAATATCACAACAATAGAGCTGGACTGCGTGAAAAGATCAGATGACTAAGGAGTTTGAGAGTGATTAAACATAGATATCAAATATGTGAGCTGCTTAAGTTCCTTCTTCTACAGCTTTAAAGAATGGAAACTTCAGCAGTTTGAATGAGGCAATTAATAGACAAGGATTTGTTATGATGCTGTAATGAAGCAGTCATACAGTCAACTTAGTTGGATTAATCTGAGAAGAGAAGAAATGTCTGGAAAGTGTTAATGGAGTAATGAATGCCACCTTTTCAGTGGGATGAGAGGTAAATGAATCATTCCAAATGGCTGAAGTGAAATGAAATAAATATTATAAAGCAGAAGCAGAGAGATTATATCCATCTTTTGCTGTTTGGATTCAGGTCAGTGGATAGATTGTGGTCTGAGACTGGATTTGTAGGACCTATTTCTCATGACATTATTGCATGGTCATCTTGGAACAAAACATGGGGTTTACTGGTATTAACTAGACATGGTTTCAATCATGTTTGGAAGTCTACTCCTCATGGAGTATCAATAGCCTGATCTTCAGTTAGAACCAGCAGCAGGGACCATGCAACTTTATGGGTGACTGCACCTTGATTTTGAAATGATACAATGCTTTCCCTTTAAATAAGCTATTTTTTCAGGTATAATATAAGCCATGGTTTGCTGATCTTAATTTTTGATGTTTCATGGTTTTATTTTACTATTTTGTTTATATTTATTACACCATATGTTTTAAACCTTTAATAAATACATTAAAAAAGGTACACTTTTCAATAAAGTGCCACGACATCTACAAAATCCAACTATGCTGTTACCAACCCAGTTGTGGAAAGGTCCACATTAATATCTCAACAAAAGGATGGCATCTCAGGAGTATAGCCTCCCCAAAGTTGAATCAAAACAATAGTAGTAGAAAACAAATCCAGGTTTTTGTTGTGGAGACAGAACATACAACTTTTTTATCTTCCTGGTTTCAAAGGCGAGTGATTTACCTACTGAACCACTAACACAATTTGTTTTAATATTATACATGAAATTCAACTGACATAACAACTGAGGACCGCAATCGGGAGATTTCCAAACATGTATTTTTCCTCAACCAGTCATCTTTGAAACTCCCCACTGGTGATACTCAGACCATAACTTATATGCTGCTCAAGAGAATCTCAATTGGAAAACAGTTCAGGGCAGATAGTGAATCTCAGAATGTTAACTGCAGAATAAAAGGTTAAAGGGATGTCATCACAGAAACAGTCATAAAACACTTATCACATAAATGGCAGAACAAGCGAAAGATAAGGTAGACCAGGACTTCAAAAACAGGAAAAAATATTAAGTATCAGAGCAACTGACAAGACAAGAGACTGAGATGGAACAGACAAAGTGAGCCACCAAAGAGTCTGAGAAGTTAGGCAAATAATTTGGCAGTGATTCAGAAAGGGGAAAAATCTGAATTGCAATGTATTGTTTACTACGCTTTTCTTACTCTTAAAATCAGGCAAACATTCATGACATCTACAATGCACAGAAGTGAGTAATGAGATTTTTATAGGAATGATGAATCACTTACTTGTACAAAGAAAACAAGGTTATAAGGTGCTGGGCAATAAATGAAGAAGTAATATAAATATCAACTGGAACTAAATACAGTAGCTACTGACCTCCATTATATGAGATCAAGAATTGGTTTCTGATCTTGTAGCAAAGAAAGGCCATGGATTACCCTACTAAATGGTTGCCTGTTCAAAGAAGTTTGATTTTAAAAACATTGTAGAGAGCTACATGTCAGACAGTACAATGGTGCTACCAAATAGTTTGGTTTTAATAAAGTCAGTACAAGTATAAACAGTGAAGACACTGAGGACTCAGAAACAATGATCTTTTACTAGCTCACAAAAGTGAGGATGTTTGGACAAATGTTGATGATCACTTAAGGAATCAAGAAGGATGTCTACAAAGACTTGGCAGTGAGGTCACTAATTAACATCCAGACACTGAAATCATGGGATTGCTATTTATTATTCCACATACTAGTTCAGGTCCACTACAGAGGGCTGAATCTGATATAACCAAAGACATATTCAGTTATTCATCCTTACCAAATCTTTAGGTCACATAACATTAGCTGTCAAACAAACCACTCCAGATTCCCATAATGGGGGCACACAAATCTTGTATCTCCCCAAATAAATATGATTGATTCCAAGGTTGTAGGACCTTAGCTAGGTTAAGCCCACTTGCAGGCATGTTTTCAATGACAAAAGGATTCATCAAGGAGGATTCAATAAATCACTGCTTAACTGAATTCACTTACCTCCTTCATCAGTCTCTTCACTGGTTAATTTACTAGTAGAAACTGTAGTAGGTAATGTGTAGTAGGTCTTGCAAAAGGAGTGAGAGAAGGGAAAAGACAATTTTGTCTCAAATGTTCTCAAAAATATAGTTAACTAGAGGCTGTAATATAATTTTGTATATTTGTGTCAGTAGTTAGTGCGTTGGAGAGCTCAGGGAATCAGAACATGTCAGCAGTTAAAACACAAACTGAAAAAGGAGGTACAGTTTTATTTTTACACAGAACATAGCAAAGTAACCAAAATGGAAATGAAATGGACTGAAAACTATAAATAATTCACATTACATTCCATACTAGAATAGTTTGTAAGAAACAATCTTAGGGTTAAGGTAAGTCAGAGACCAAATTAGAACTTTCAGCCTGAAACATTGATACAGTTTTAAGAGGGTGAGGGTGATGAATATGTAGGCAATGTCATCCATATGCCCTATGAATGAAACATTTGATTAAGATTAAGGTGTGCTGGGGACAACAGTAAGCTAGGATCAATGTCTTCTACCTTCAGAAGCAGAGGGATAATTAACAATTTGTAAGGAATTGTGACAAATCTGTGAAGTAACAAATCTTGGGAGTTAGGAGAAAAGACTATGGAAGTTCTGCTAAGACACCTAATGCAAATGTAAAGGTACTGTTAAGAAAGTTTGCATGGGACAGATCTACTAAGTGATTTTATGTACAGAGGCACAGAGATTCTGAAAATCAATAATACAAAAGTGGAGTCCAGGTGTCATGACTTTTTCATTTATGTGACTTTTTTATCAACATGGAGTAAATTTTAAAGTAATCAAGAGTGTATGTTAGATGAACTGAAGAGAGTGATATGGAGCAAAGGATGGAAGTTGCTGAGAAAAATAAGGGACAGACAAGCAGTAATGATGGTGGGTAATTTTTTTAGAGCTGAATAAATATGCCACACAGACCTTTCTAAAAAAAGAACATGGAAGGCAAACTGTAATACAGTGGAAGATGAATCACGCCAAGATACCCTACTAATGGCTGATTATGTAAGAGTTCTTATAATAAAAGGGTAACAAGAACAAGAACCTATTGTGGTAAACAAGAAGAAATAAATTAGCTATAAGCACACAGGAAGGTGAGGCAACAGATATTCTACTCTGGAAAAAAAGAGACAGTGAGCCAGGAAATTCAAAAGGTCCATGTCAGCAAAAGAACAGAAGAGATACTTATTAATAGTATGACAGAGCCTCCCTAAATGTGAAAAGGTTTTACCTGCAGATGTTTATAAGATACAGTTTTTATATCTAAACTTATAAGATGTGGAATTGTCACCTTTCAGAGGTCTAATCTGTAGTCATATTTAACAAGCAAATAGTCAGTAGTGATATTCCTTTCCAGAGAGTTCCTGACAAATTTGCCACTGGGTAGGAATCCGACATAAAGTGTTGTACCTGTAACAGTCAGTGCTGTTACGTACAAACACTAACAGGAAATCACAGCCCTAAATCTTTATCTTGTAGCAAGACAACATAGGGAATGAAAGCTCTATTTTTATTTTATTTGTATATAATATATTCCATTTCAAAACAATAGTGTGATTATACCAGTATGAATGTATTGCACCAGTGTGGTTTTTACCAGTTTGAATGAATAGTTTTATTTGATATGTTTTTATGTAATGTGAACTGGTTCAATACGCTATTATGTATAATTTTCTAATACTTCACTGTCAAATATGAAACTAATGTTAAACTTACCTTGTTAATTTACATTATTTCTTGTATTATATTGTACTAATGGATCTTTTCTCCCCTGACCGTCAAGGAAAAGGGGTTCTACTACACCCAGTAGGACTTCCCTGCTCAGCAAATGAAAAGAAAAAAAGAAAAATTATTATAAATAACATACAGCATAATGAAATAATATTAAGACAATTAAAGTACAGAGCTAGTGAATATTTTTTAGGTTACAGTATTTAGTCCTAGATATTTTAAATAAAAGAAATCCATATTAGTCCCAAGAATGTCAGAATATATTTTCAGAAGTGTTTAGCTTTATAGCATGGAACAAAAGCTGACTAAAATGTCCAGAAAACCATAGTGGGGTTTGAATTTTGCATCCTTCATTTGTATAGTCTAACAAATTGTACCACACTACCTTCTAAAACAGTTATGCCTGCAAGAGCTATTTGTCTAATAACAAACAGTGCATCTTTATAGTTTGAAATGGCCTCTTAATCTTCCTCAGACATGCTGAATTCTAGTCTTGTTATATTGTTTCTACTATCAAATCAAAAATAATGTAAAGCCAAAGCAGTGAATCACATTTCTGTTTATTCCTATAGTTATGCTGTTTTCAAAGAAATTAACAGCATTAAAAGAGTATATAATAAAATATGTCTCTGTCACTTTATTCAAGGATTTGTCTATGCAGTAATTTTTGCATGTCTGTCTCTCTCTCTGTCTGTCTTCCCATTTTTCTTTTCACAAATCCACTCACCCATGTGTAAATTTATTTTTCTTTTGAAGTGTGTGTCTATATTTATAGACTGACCCTAGTAAATTCTCTCAAAGACTGCACGTTAATCACTGTCATAGATGAAAATATTATTAATGATGGGAGACTTTAATAGTGAAGTGCATTGCCCTTTAAATTCCTTTTCAGCTGGCTGAGATGCTGCAACCCAGCTGGGTAGAGCTGGCTCCGATCAATAAGGTCATAGTTCAGTCACCATTCCCATCATTTCTACCATTTCCCATCATTTCCAGACTAACGATGCCTGCAGGTTGGCCATCTAGATTTCTACATTTATAAAGCTGGCTTGCTCCATGAACAAGAATTGGTGACCCACCTCCATCTAGTGGGAAACTCTGAAGACTGCACAGTATTTAATTTGAAATTTATAAACCTAATGTGTTGAAGGTCAATTGCTAACCGTGATATGTGAAGACTTCTTTTCTCAAAACAGTAAAAACATGACAGAGAAGGGCATTGAGGCTTTCAGGACATAAGAAGGATATATAACAGTGGCATGCACATTAAGGGCCAATTAACTATAATATGTTCTTGCTTCAGTGTCTGTAATTCGTCATCATGATCATCTTTTTCATTTATTCAATATTTATTATACTGCTCTTTTTGTAACACCTTATGATTCCTAACTGAATCCTTTTGCTGACAGTTCCTCAGTTTCTTCCATCAGAAAGTGTCACACATTTAAAGAAGTGGTAGGATTTTTATTTATTCAGTGATTTAGCATAAATACTTTGACAGTGCTATTCATCTTATGGTAGCAGACCTCCATCTCAGCAACAGGTTATCTGCACTTAGCAGGAAGTAGTAAAATTTATTTCCTATCTGTTATTACGTCCCATGCTAGCATAATGTTATAAATAATGTACTATAGACACAAGAATATTGTTTGGTAATTAGCTTAACACTGTTAATTACAGATAGAAATGCAGCTGCTTCATGATAATTGCTAAGACAAATGGAAATTAGTGACATGTGGGTCTTATCAGGAGGATAGAAGTGGAATTACCTTAAAGCCTTTGTATTTTGCATGTGAGAATGTGTTAAATTTCGCTGATTCCTCATAAATCATGTAATTAATACCAATGAAAAAATATTGTGCAATTATACAAGGAATGAAATTCCATGTTTTGATGCAAATTGTCCTTCTAAAGAAATAGACATTGATTATCTATAAATACTTTTCACCTTCACTATCGTCCTTTTAATTGTAGCTCATTAATATTACCTGAAGTGGGTAATTCTATTTCTTCTGTTGCTGGCTCAGGTATAGATTCCTGGTAGATTTTAGTGCAAGAGTGCATGGTTTAAATGAGAACCAGAAGGGTGGAACTTACACAACAGCATCTCAGATCCATGGCACAGCTTCCAGACTCAGATCTGTATCATTACACAAGCAAGGTCAAAAACAGTGGGCATTGCTCTCACTAATGTATAACTTGTCCTGTGGAAAAGAAGAGATGAATATTAAAAAAAAAAAATCAATCAATAAAAAAAAAATGAAAAGCAATAAACAAATAAATAAATATTACACTTAATGGTTAATCCTCTAGTGAATGGAAATGAAGCTTGTGTGTGCTAATGCTACACATATATTTATTATACTTACATATATGATATAGATATGTAGATTGCGGTGGTGGTGCTGCGGTAGCGTTGTCGCCTCACAGTAAGACGGTGTCCTGTTCAATTCTCAGCTAGAGCGTCTTCTGTGTGGAGACATGCGTGAATGGGCTTACCTTCGTTGAAGGTTGTGCGTCAGGGCCGGCAACTCGGCACGTAAAAATCTACTGCCAGTCATTAGTGGACCGGAGTTCCACTGTGGTGACCCCTAACTGGGAAAAGACGAAAGACACAAACTGTATGATATAGATATGTATTTATAAAGTTATTTATGTGTGTGTGCGCGCGCACGCGCTTGTGTGGTGTGGTATAATGCATGTCTGACTAGTGTGAATGCATACACACTCAGATATACATATATATATATATATATATTGCCATGAAATATCTAATATTCAAAGCAATGAACATCAAATGATCAAACAAAAGGAATGAATGCACAAAACATTTTGGGTTATGGTTAGCACATGAATAAGGTGGGTATGGGGGCTTTCAATTCGCACATACACACTAAACAGCTATAACCTTTTTAATCAAACTTTCATGTTCCTGCACACTTACTTACCTGCACTATAGAAATAAATATTCAGTCATTTCTGTATTCAGTCACTTATGAATCTAGTCAGTTTTGATTTCAGTCTTTTTTACGCACTTTTTATTCAAATATTCATTAGATATTTTGAAAATTAACCATATATATATATATATATATATATATATATATATATATATATATATATATATTGTGTGTGTGTGTGTGTGTGTGTGTGTGTGTGTGCATGATACAGTGATAGATATATGTGTGCAGTATAAGTGGATCATGTGTATACTGGTGTGTTTATATCTGTGCAATATGCATGCATACATATATATGTATATATAGATATATATATATATATATATATATATATATATATATATATATATATATATATATATATATATATATATATATTTATATATAAAAAATCCTAGGGATCAAAAAAAATCATGTTATAAAAAGTGACTTATGGCACAGCCAGACATGAGCTGCAACAGGAAAGGGTGTACTAAGGCTTTGACTGACAAGTGAATATGAAGAGTAATACTGAAATGAGTGAGTTCCCTAAACAGTCTCCATCTGACTGCTGTACTTGAACCTAAGAACCCAGACGCATATGGAGAAGAAGATTACAAGATGGAGTAAGCAATTATCAAGTACATTTACTTCAGTAAGAAAATATACAAAGTATCAGGAGGGGTTAAAAGACAATACAGCCTGCTGGGTAAAATAGTGCATAAAATAAAAAGGCTCATTACATTACAACAAGTACTCAGGCATTACCTTAAGATATGCACCACTGCACTGTTAAACGAAGGCCATAGCAGCCTATGAATCTATATTCTAAATAACACTTTTTTTCTGAAATATTTGTCAGGTGATATACTCTGATTTATTTCAGCCGGGTCCCTGAGTAGTGATGTGTAATAATGGTCTACATAAACACAACGCATCTTTAAAAACTTACTGCTGCTAAAAATCTGTAATCAAGCCAAATGTATGGCACAGTCATAAGCAACAACCTTCAAAATGTGTACTTTACAGCCTGACATGTAATTTTAACTCCATGCCATCTTTCAGTATTTGAGACATGGTTATATGCAGGGCAGAGCAGTAAAATAAGGATGTACAGGGATATGTCAGTTGTAGGGCTTTCCTAAATTATATTCCCAGGCACAGATTAATACATTTAATACATTCCAGTCATGAGTGAAGTACTTATAGCAGCGCAGATGTTCATTCAGAGGTATCATTCAAGAGAATGAACTATAGTTAACACTGACAAGCTGGAAAAATGCCCCCACTTTTCAAGCTGTACAAATGACATTCGGTCATAGTAACTCAAAACTGGACACTTCATTTCAAGTTTAAAGCTAGTGGTCCAGTCAAAAGCTATTATTCCATCTTCTTTATTTGTAGTCCATGGTTTTGTGCTCTTTGAGAATCAAATAAATACTGGTATAATGGTTAGCAAATGCCAGCTCAATGAAAAATACTGCTACTTTCACTAATAAGTCTTCTTCTTTGGCACAAAAAATATTTATGGCGTAAGAAATCGAGCCTTTGCCTTTTCAAGGTGTACAGTTAGCAGTATATCTGAGCTTGCATTCTGTTTCAGCAAAAACAGTTTCAGATTATATTGTTTTCATTTTATCAAAATAAATGAGTTTTATGCTTTTGAAAATATACCGTGCATAGCACAAAAGAACAAGATCACCATCATTGCTGTCACCTTCTGCATTATCATCACTGCATTCATTAATTCCCCATGACCCAAGATGCCATCATTTTGGTGAAACATCCCCCTGCAAGAAGTTGAGTTTATTATAAAACACAACCTGATTTATTTAGGTTTTCCTACTGCACAGAACAATGTAATTGAAATGTGCCAGTGACTCCAACTTTAGATGCAATAACAGTTAAGAAGTGTAGTGCAAATTATTTGATGTAAGTTACTTTTTATTGATATTTTCTCATTGCTCTCTTTCCCTGTCATGGGTTTGCTTATATTGGTCTAACCAGCCCAAACAGCCTAGTACCCGCAGGCTCTGTATCTAGTTAAATATTATGCTGATTTACTGTGTGTAGAAACAGTGGTATCCTCTCATCATCTCACTTTTTACAGACAACATATTTGCTGCGTCTGAGAGGAAAAGATGTGTAATAACACAAGCAAAACATCTGCATGATTAGATACTTCTGTAAGATATCTGCCTTTATTTCACTTCCTTTCATGCATATTGATATGCATCTCTTAATCTCTAAGGAGAATAGCTAGCCATAGGATAACAAACCTCCACAATCCACAGGACACTGGGGCTGTCCTCTAAAATCTACACACTCTGTCTTTCTTCACTTTCCAAATGCAAGGTAGTGTCTAAAGACAGGATGCCAGTGTCAAAGTGCACCACAAAATATCCACAAAACAAACTGCACCAAAAGGACCCATTCTAAAGACTTAAACCTTGCTGGACAGATGGGCATGTATCCCAGAGACTACTCCTTCTCTGGAACAGGCTCCCCATTCATGTGAAGGACAGTTCCTCCTTAACCCAATTCAAGTGTATCTTGGACAATTGGATGAGTAACAGGAAATTCATAATCCTTAATGGACACAGGCAGCCTGTAAACAGTTCATCTCCCAGGTCCCTGCTTGTAAATGTTTCTCCTTCCAAGCCCCTGCTTACACTTATCAAAGGGACCAGAACTTGTCAGAGATTTGGGTTGAATGGCTAGGCTGTTAGCCTAGTAAACACATATGGACCTAAATGCTTCATTTCCTCAGAACCCATATACTCGTTTTTTCTCATTCATTCTATTATATTTTGTTTAATTATTTTCTCCCATTCGTATAGATATCCAGAACCTCCATCCATTTCTGACTGTTAATTATTCATTCCCTTTGGCAGGCAGGATAGATGGGTAGTAGGTAATTCCGAACAATAAACTTATGGGAATTGTATGCCCTCATGTCTTAGCAGCCCTTGAGTAAAATGGATAATTTTAGCCATTATCACTTCTCATGTATACTTAGAACACTGAGGCTGTCACAACCATTGCAGTACAACTGGCTTTGCAAACTATTTTTCAAATAAGCCTCTGCCTGGGATAGCCCTACAGTGGAGATTATGCATATATTTTTTCTGGGGTATGATAGCAGACCATACATTCTCTTTCCCAACTTTTCTGGATACCAACCCAGCTTTGGGTCAACCTCTCAAATCCAGGCTGACCAGTAGATGGATCCACTGGGAAATCCCTACAGAGAGGTGTGGACCACATTTGATATCCCAAGGAGTGTTTTCCCCTTTTAGTATATCTTAAAATCATACAATTATTCTAAGCAATAAGACTATGCTTTTACTTGTAAAAGAAACCTTCTGGTCTGTCAGACCTCTGATGCATTTTCAGTGAGGTCTGACGTGATTACTGTCATAATAGTTGCATGTAGCAATTTTAAAATGTAGTACATGTGACAATGTGCCTAGATATTATATTCAAATTCTGCTACTGGTTATGTTGTCCTGGTAGACTCTTTTTTTATATTTATTTGCTAAAAAAATAAGAAAATAAAAGGGCATAAGAAAAACAAAGATATCCCATGAATTTAGACTAGTCACAGAAGCTAATGACAACTACAAATACTTCTTTAGTTATGTCAGAAAAACAAGAAATAATGCAAAGCATTGCTCCAAGCTTGTTCATAATGGTACTAACTATTCAAATCCAGTAAATATTGCTGACATACTTCCAAATAAATTTAGTGCCAACTTCACCCCAGACATATCTATTCCAAACCTACTTATGCCTGATTGAATTAAGCCACCAATCATCACAAAACAGCATGCAGTGAAAGGAATCTCCAAAATTAAGAATACCTCATCCATGGTGCCTGATAACATGCCTGGTTGCTTAATTAAGAGCACTAGGCAAGCACCAAGCAAGTACTGGTGGACCTACTCCTCAGACTCTTCATCCTGAGCCTAGAAACTGAATGCTGCACAGCTGTTGTGATACCACTCCACAGGAGTGACCCCACTACAGACCCTGGAAATTACAAACCCATCAGCCTAGCAAGGCCACGTGACATATCATAACTGACCCAACTAACTATGATGTCAAAAATCTTATCAGACTCAACCATTAGCAGTCTGGCTTTATCAACTGTTGATCTTGTCTACTCAATTTTGTAAACTTTTTTGAGAGTTACTAAGCTTGTAAAATGTGGACAGGGTGACCACACAGTGTAGCTTGAGCTCGCCAAGGCATTTGATACAATAATATATGCAAATATAAAAAAGAACTTAAAGGAGTCTCAAATCGACCAGTATGTCATTAGATAGATAGCCAACTTGCTTAGAGACAGAACTAGAACAATAAGAATTGGGAGTGAAATGGAGCAAAATGTCCTAAAATCAAGAGTAACAATGTGTACATACATGTTTAAATATATTAAGAGTACACACATCATAACTGAATGCAAATATACATAAACAGGCCAAGTTCAGAAGTCTGAATGTTCAAAATATCGAACTTCAAATGTTCGAGAACATATTACTGACATTTCTGAAAAGTTGAAAGAAAAACTAACTCCAGAAACAAACCACCCCCAACACCCACCACACTATCTGCTAATACCAGACCCAATGACACATTACAGTGGGGGAAAAGGACAAATTTTCCAATCCCCATCATACCATGATCTCAGTTCAGACAGTTGATCATAGGATCTCAACCATATGGAGTTCGATGTTTTGAATAGTCAATCTTCTAAAGCAGACCTATGTGAACACACACATATAAATATACAGATGGTAGACACAAATCCCCATTGTTTGCAAACATAAAAACATACATAAATGAACAAAAAATGGGACAGAAGCTAGACACAAATAAAAATTTGACTATAAAAATGGTTAGCTTCACTCATCACACTAGTCTAAAGAAGTTAGAGGTCAAGAAACAGAATTGCTTACTAGTGGGATAAAAAGGCTTATTTTATTAAAACTTGTTTCATAAGTGGCTCCTGAATCTTCCACATTATTTTGATGCAATAGTTTGCACACTCACCTTTGGTGTTAGAAGACCAGACAGCTGTGGATTCTATTCCCACTCCAGGTGACTGGATTATGTGCTGTGCAGCATTAGGAGATGCTGTAACCTCAGTGTGTTGTTCTGTGGTTGAGATGTTCAACCAAGATACTCTCTACTTGACTTGATGGTATCTGGTAGATGTAAAAGTTCCCACTGCAATTATGGAAAAGAGTAGGAGAAGGTCCTCAATACCCCAGTCAATTTTCCCCAGGTAGTATAAATACCACCTTGGGTCCCCCCTGAAAAGAGGCCACTAGTGTAATGGAACTAACCCACTCAAAAAATGATAAATAAACAAAATATTTTTATTTCAAGTGAAGTTACCACCAGCTGTTCTATCTTCAGTTGTACATGCTTGCACTCTTTGAGATGATATATCATACTCAATTGTTTTGCATATATGCATGTTACTACAGCATTACCTTTTATATGGTATCATCTTTATAAATGTTACAGTAATAGTGATTTAATATGATTCATGTTTCAAGCAAAAATGCCTTTTGGGACTATGTAATTCCTGAAACTGGTTTGTATATCAGTGCACTTACCTGGTTAACAAATAAATAAATATACATACATACATATGTGAATATGCAGATGCTGTACACACTTAATAACATGTAAACATACATGCATATATAGATGTTGTATGTGAATTCTAGCAGTATCAAAACATAAGTTCACAGATATACAGATGCTGTACACAAATCTGACAACATACACACACACATGCACAACTATATAGACATACACAAACTGCAATAGCATGTAAGCATGCATGCATAAATACATGAATACTGTACACATATCCTAATAACATGCAGACATGCATGCATAGATATCGAGATGCTGTACATAAATTCTCAAGTACAAGTATGTTATATAGCTCTGTTACACAGTAGTAGAACAGGTAGTGAGAGCAGCAAGTAATAGTGCAGCCGTTTTTCCACATCTCCTCTTCCCTGTTAGTTTGGCCTTTATTTATTATGCTTCTTTTTATATAAAAATAAAGCAGAAGATGCCAGAATTATATATTTAATAAATTAAATCAAAATACAGCTATTGTATTCTGTCCCACAGAGTTTGAATATCCAGTCTGATTTCTCAATGTGTTGCTTGAATGTTCTTTTTTGTCTGAGTTTCAGATTTTTTTTCTTGTTTCCTCTCATACTTTAAAGAAAATATGCTGGCAGAAATAGTATCATACATACTCACCACTCAGGGACCAGCATACCTCTCAACTGTCTGTGGTTTTGTGTCATAACTTTTGCCCTGTATCTTATCTATCTAGGATTACAGTTAATCAGTAAAGCCAGATATTACAAATTCCTAGTCCGCATTGCTCAGAATATCCCTGTTGATGCAAAACATGATGTATATTAACTTTTTATGCAGATTAAAGCAAAATTTCAAAATATTCCTGATTCTAGGCATTTGTCTCCCATTATTCCTGGCCTTGTCCCTGATTATTGAGCAACAAAGTTGAGAGGTATACATGCCACAAGTTTGGAGACTTGTAAATGGTCATGTTTTACCTGACTCTGGTTACTGCCTTATGACTGTTGCCTGCTGGGATGGACTATAGCAACTGCAGTCTAAAACTGGATGAAAGTGTGTTCAAGCATAAATATGAAAGCAGTGACAGAGTCACTATGAAAGCTGCTATTTGTAAACCTTCAGGTCAGTCACATCATATAATTATATCATTACATTAGGGTCCACTACTTCTTAAAAATTTTACAGTACAGCCCTAGTAATTTGACAATTTATTGTATCCTCCTATTACCTGAATTAACTTCGAAGTTGCCTCACTGAATCTGTAATAAGGGACCTGTAAGTATGTGCATTTACCCACCCTTGTATACATAAACACACATATAAATGTTGTATATAATAATATTTTGATTAAGCATACTGCCTCAGCATGTACAACTAGAATGCTGACAAGCAGGTAAGAGATAAACAAAGATTTGGGAAGCACACACACACACACACACACACACACACACACACACACACACACACACACACACACGATTTGTTATGTACAGGATGGAAGTTATGTTAAAAAGTGCAACAATAAAAGAAAGCAGCATGTGCTGACTGGTCAGTTCAAAGTCAGTGCTTGCAGTATTGCATTTTATGACCACCATCATCAAAGAAGTCCAAGCCATACCTCTTAACTGTCCAGATTTTCACCTCATATTTTTGGTCACTTTTTTCATAAAATTTATACTTTTTCACACTGTGAATTGAAGTTACTAAATGTTGACAGACTTTAGAATTCAGAACCTTCAGAAAATACATGCTAACACAAATTCTGTTATTCTTGCAACTTTCTAAGTTTATAAGAGCAATATTTAAAATCTGTTATAACTTTGGGCCTTTGCTTCCCATTATTTTTGTCTTTGACCACATTTCTTGCGCTAAGAGGTTGAGAGGTGTGGTGCAGACAGTCTCTGACTTACTGCCACCTGGGAGAACAACAGACAGTGGAGTGTTTTCAAGTGGATTGGGATATTGTAAGGAATCTAGACGAACTCTGCCATCCCCAAGCAGAATTGAGGGGAATGTGAAGTATCTCCATTCCACTGGATAAAACAGTATACGTAGGATTAACCACTATCATTAAAGGGACCTTCCAGTGAGCTATGGAGCACAGGTTAGGAATATTGCAAGCTTCATCCTCATAAGTACTACATTAGAGTCTCGACATTATACTTCAACATATAGAAAAGCATATATGGCTGCCCAGTACACCAGTAAATAAAATCAACACCATGCAGGACTTCTTTGAGATACTTCATTTTTCTGAGATCCTAGATATTACAGATTGCACCATTGTAGCTATTAAGGCTCCAAACAGTCCAGATGGCCAGAGATATATAGCTAAGAAGGGCTTTTTCTCCCTGAACTGATGGTTTGTTGTACCAAGGACATTATCTATAACGTATCTGAACTCCCCCAAGGCAATGCACATGATTCATTAATATGGCACACTTTTGATTTATATTACTGGTCCTTGTGAGGGACTTCCTAAAGGTCTATACATACAAGTACCATACATGTCAGGAACACAACATGTAATATGTTGTATGTTGCAGCTGATATCTGATATGCCCTAAAATCTTGGTGGATTACCCCAATACTCAACCCTCAGACCATCAAGAAATATCTACAATGCAGTCTGCTGATTGCTGAAACCTGAAAGACAGTGAAGCAGGTATTCAGAAGGGACATTTCTGATGTTTAGACATCTCCAGAAGGAAACTGCAATATTCTGGATGCATGGAATAAGATATTTGCTGTGTGGTATTACACAAATGACAAAACAAGACAACATCATAGAAGTACCACCGTACAAGTCACAACAACAGCAGCAGTTGAAGGATAAGTCTAAAATCAGAAATGTAACATGTAACAGCAGAGACATAGTTAAGGTAGAGGTGGGCACAACATATCACAGCACTGGCAAACAGGTGGCACCTGGTCAGTAAGTATGGGCCAAGAAACAGATGCATCAGTATAAAATGAAGCATGCAGTATCCTAACCAGGCTATACAGGACAGTACATGGACTGGCCACATTGTGCATTAGATGTCATCATACACAAGCAGGTTGAGGGTGGACATGGCACAGTCATCATCACCTTCACAGATTGATGAGGCATAGTAACTTGACTGCAGCACTATAATATGGGAAGCCTCAGGGGAGATAAGCACAGCAGTCAACTTCTCTGGGGAATCATGGGAGTCAGGGCTCACATACTCCAGTAGCAGAGCTGGGCTGCTAAATCATGGTCATTGTTGGTGTATACTGATTTGGTCTGTGGTGTCAAAGCTGCATTTATTCCATACTAGGGAAGGGGTAGAACTATGGGATAATTGTGGTGCACCCTGAAGTGGTGACCCATGTTTTGAGCCTGATAAATGATGCCTGCCATGATCTGGATGATTTCTACAGGCATGTGATCTGGGTCCTGTGCTCACAGATGACACTGATTCTGACAATGGTATGTATATTCTGATATGGGACAACCTGTGCATGGCCATATCACATGTGAACCTCTCAAAAGCCGTAGACTGCTTGGCCTGAGGAGGTAGACTGGCTGGCAGTTAAAGTGTGTATGACAGATGCATCTACAGAGATTTGCAACCAGTAAACTCAGCAGTGTTGCCTCCCAGACTGTATAGTCCAGGTCAGTGTGCAGTTGGATCATGTCATCTTGCAAGCCAATGAACACAATCACCAGCTCCAAAATGTTGCACATAGTAGCTGTCTGTGCCTGGGTTGCTAACCTGCATATTCTTTGGCTGAATAAGAGTGGCACGTGCACACACACACACACACACACACACACACACACACACACACACACACACACACAGACACACATGGATGCGCACGCACACACACACGCACATGCATGCGCACACACACACACACACACACACACACACACACACACACACACACACACACACACACATATTAGTGACACTGATGGAGTCATGGCAATGTTGCAGCTCCCTGCATCTCTTCCATATAATGGGCATGCCCACCTCAGAGGCAGTGTGCATGTTGCATACCGAGTAGGTTTGGGATACAGTTGAAGCCCGTGTGGGGGTCTCATGTACAGGATGTATGTCATGTTCTAGTTTGACTATCTGTTAAAATGATGTCTATATAGGGGTCCCTGTAGTGGTGGATGTGAGTGAATCCTCCCCTGTAGTGCTGCAGCCAATGACACTATGTCATCCTAACATGCCACTTGCATATTTCTATCATCTTCAACCAAATGTGCCTTGTTGCCATCAGCTCTGTGTTTTTCTTTTGTTGAATCTCCACCAGTGGAATTGTAAATACATAAAAACATATGATGCCATTGTCAGAACACCCCCCCCCCCACACACACACACACACACACACACACATGCACTAACATCTCCATATCCCTCCTGTCGCATGCATACTGGTACACATGGAAAATGTGTAGAAAAATATGCTGGAAGATTCACCTTGTTGTGCAGAATGTTGCACTTGCAGACTTGAGGCCCCTAAAAGGACAGATAATACTGGTGGGCCACAGTCAGTCCCTTCCTACAGACATGAAGTGGTGTGTGCTCTAGTCTATTATAATGGACAGTAACTTAATGACCTGGAGATTCCTTACTAACACATGGGTGGTTGGCACCAGGCCTAATCCCACATCCAACCCACCATGTGTGAAGAGCTAATCCATCTGGCCGGCAAGCTGCACCAAAAACTCCTTGAATCCTGTTAGTCACTCCTCTGCTGGTGATCCTCTCACTGTAATGGACCTGTTTGCTATGATGTCCCATGCCTTTTCCTCTGCATGAAGTACCATATCAGTAACCTTCTGTCTCACCTGTTGTAGGAACCTATTATTGCCACCCATGACAGCCACATCCTGCACCAGTCCCTGCCAGATATGGTTCTGGTCCTCCCTGTCTTCAGCATACCTTCCCAGTATTAGCATGCCACGTGTGCTGAAGATTTGCAATAGCAGGTGATTCTACTAGCTAGTGAGCAATTCTAAGTACTGCCTGCCCCTGGTAGTCATACTAGTACCTGAACATGCAAGGACAAAACTGGCATTTTCTGTGTGTATATGCTACACTATGACATCCTCCTCTCCACCATATGGACTTGTTTAACAACTGCAGCAAAAGCATAGCTGGCTTTCATAGCCCCTATCCCTCCTTCCTCATATTTTACTTGAGGAAAACAGACAATAAATAAATAAAAAAGAAACTATTTTTAACTGAATAGTAAACTGCTTGCTACTTTTGTAGCAAACAGTTGTCACAGTTTATATCCTGCACACAGCACTACAACACTCAAGCTTTAATTGAAAAAAAAGGAACAAACAAATCTTTTCTCTTTTGAACTGTAGCTAACTGCTTCCTACAAATGTGGCAAGAGATGTTACAATTTAGATCACCCAGGGAGTGTAACACAGCTCAGGTTTGACCAAAAAAGTAGCACTTGCACTAAACACTAAAGAATGATCAGGATCAGTCTCAGATGGCCAATTAAAACCCCTAACACTTTTGCACCCAGCACGGTTTTCTCCTTCACCCCCACCCTAGGTACACTATTGAACTGCAATTGCTACTATATGCTGTCTCACCCCCCCCCCAACATACACACACATATGATACTCTCTCCATGCATGTCCTGGACCCCCTCACTTGATATTGCATGAAATCTCTGTAGTATCCTATGTTCATAGCCAGCGTCGCCATACAGGTAGATGCTAGTGTGCTATGCAGATATGTTGCATCCCAGTTACACATACATACATGCTTTACTGTCCTTGACAGATTCACCACAGGGTTTGTAGCTGTGGATGATGTATTTTACCAGGCAGGCAGACTCTTTCTTTAAATCTCTAATGCCCCCTTCCCATACAGTTGTTACTCATTTCCCTTATATATGAGACAGGAAGTTGTAAACAGCATCCCTCAAAATGCAGTGGCACTTTATATTGCTCTTACAGCAGGGAATTAACATGGAGGTTAAGCAAATATAGCCAGATAGTACCACTATGCCTTGAAATTGCTTCTCGTATGCAATATACTACCAGTGCAAGCTGTGAATATATTATTTATGTTTAGTAAAAGCATACCTCTCATCTGTACAGAATTTTGCAGAATGCCCAGATTTTTGTCTTATATTTATGGTCTGCTCCAAAAAAAAAAAGTGTGTTTTTTTGGCAGAGTCACTAAATGATGGACATTTGAGTTTCAGACTTCATTTTCTTCAGAAAATGTATGTTAATAGAAAATCTATTACTCTAACAACTTTTGAAGTCTAAAGAGCAATATTTAAAATCTGTCCCTGATTTTGGGCTTTTGTTTTCCCATTATTTTTAGCTTTGTCCAGAATTATTTTGCTAAGAGGTGGAGAGGTACAAGTGCAAGGCATATGATTTCCATGTTCTGTGCCTAAGGCATGTGTATGCATGTGGCATCACGATGCAGTACTACGTTGTGGAACATATGACTCACAAACTTGCATCCATGCACATGAGGCTGCCATTTTGTTCTCAAAGTACAGCTAATTTCCATGGTTACTTCTCGGAGTACTTAAAGAAATGCTTCTGCATAGCGTGCCAGGGACAACAGGGTTTTTCTCCTCTTTCTGCACAGTGATTTTTAAGGAGCACTTGCTAAGTCACTAAGATGGCCTTTGAGGAAGGCTGATGCATGTTGTGAGCTGGTATATGTGTCGAGTAATGGCACTGACATCCCCATTGTGGAGAACAGTATTGTCATCCCTGTGATGGCCTGAGATGGTGCAACCCTGGCCTGCTCTGACAATGGAAGACTTAGGTTCAGGAGAGTGAGCCAGGCATATATTGTATGTACTATTGTTTAGTGCTATGTGCACTGATGTGCAAGTAAGGTTAACAGTATGTGAATTGTTCTACAGCTGCTGAAGAGCATTGACTTAACAAGGTATGATGCTCAGAAGGTAGTAGCATCTCTAAATGCAGGAGGGTGGGTATGTATTCTGTTGCAGTCCACTGTACAATTGAGTTGTTATCATATGTATGTGATAATTTCCTCCCACTGGGTCATTCTTTTGGCAGTCCAGTTGTGGAAGAGGAGGTAGACTGTCTGTCCTCACCTCAGTCTCTTCCAGCTGCTGCAGCCAATGTTTGGTCACCAGTGCCCACCAAGTCTATCTCACAGGAAGGGGGTGATGGTTCAACTGATTTTGTGACCTGGTGTGGACACAGGTGCCTTCCCTATCTGCTTGTCAGGAGGGAAGGGTGAAAGGTATTCTGCTGAAGATGGACTCCAAGAGTCTCCAGTAGTACCCCAGCATGAGATGTGGAGTTTGGCCACTTCTAAGGTGCACTGGCAGCCAGCCAGCCAGCCATAATGGCATCATTCAGCACCTTCTGACACAACTATCAGAGTTATGTGACTGATAGACCCAGTCCATTGGGTATACAAAAGAGCATCTGGCCTCTCAGATTAGTGATGACAGCATTTGTTGCCTTTGGGCCAGTCCGGTATGCAACTGTAATCCCTTCCCAATTTGTTACTGTAGGTGTCATTTGCATTCCCCTGTTTTTGTCCACCCTTCTTCATCAGCAAATGTCCAAGTTCTATATGCACGTGTGTATCTGCTCTACTCTCCATCACTTGTAAATTCTGCCTTTTCCACGTTTGTCTATCCACCCCAACTACATACCTTTCTCCCTCTATCAGATGTATAACTATCCCCTGCTACATTCTCTATCTACCCTTCTCTTTTGACAATGAGTAATGCACCATGATTCCACATACATACACATGCCTTAGGCACAGAACATGGAAATCATATGCCTTGCACCCGTACCTCTCAGCCTCTTGTGACAAAACATATCCTGCATTCTCTTCTGCCACCAGCATTCATGCTCTATGATTGTTTTTGTTGTTTACATTGGGCTTGCTGTTCTCCTTTTCTACTTTCCTATCTAACCCATTTCCTTCATGTCTGTATGGTGAACAGGGCTACCAATCTGCTGTGCACACCCATATTGGCCTAGTTGTTGGCTGCTCTGCTGAGTTGCACTGTTCTTCTTGTGGCAGCTATGTGGTAATGCATTGCACAAGGCATTGTGCATTGACTCAGGCACACAAAGTATGCCTTGTCCCTGACATCATCTAATGTCACTTATTAGCACTGTTGAAGCACTGCTCTAGATGAATACTACTATAGCATTGCTCCAGATGTCTACTATTCTAGCACCCTGCTCTAAATATATGCTACTCTAGCACATTACTCTAGATGTATTCTGCTCTAGCACCCTGCACTAAATATATGCTACTCTAGCACATTACTGTAGATGCATTCTGCTCTAGCACACTCCTCTAGATATATACTACTCTAGAACACTACTCTAGATGTATACTATTCTAGCACTGCTCTTCATGCGATTGCTGTACCTCTCTGCCTTTGCACTTCATGCAGGCCCTGTCACCTGCATGTTATGTCTATAATTAGATCTCCAGTGCTGCATGCAGAGTGCTCCTAGAAAATTAGCGCACAAATCCCATCTGCAGAGACAAATGCACACTTATCTATTTAGTTGCATATTTACTTATGTTTTTCAACCAGGTCATCCAGATGGATTGAGGTCCATTTACACTTGCCTGTTTGACAAAATGTAAATACATAAATAAAATGAATGCAACAATGTACAATGAATTGCACTGAGAAAAAGTAAACATAAAGGTACTACATAAAAAATATGTAAAAAATGGTATACAGCATAAGCAGCATAATACAAACTTATTAACGCTATTGTATTGCTCTCTGGTTAGCCTTTCATGCCCTGAATGACCCAGTATTCTTTGAACTCCTTCACCTAAATAGAAACAAAGATAAACACCTGCTCAAGAGTCCTAAACCTGCATTATCATATCACCAACGCCAGATGGCAGGATAGATACCAAACCCAATGTATTATTTGTTTCTGGAGTATGTTGTCCTTATATATCAAGCAGAGTACTTTCCTGGCAAACTTTAAAACTAATCTGGATTACTGAATGGATGATCCCAAATTATTACTTGCAATAGGTGCAGAAAATCTGCTTAATGGGGACAATTATTAGTTTTACACCAGTACTGGGTGATGTGGCTCGCTTCTTAATGGTCTCCTCGACTATAAACGTAGTAAGAACCTATGAACATTGTGGGTTTCATGCTTTGCATATACTCTGTTAACAGAGAATTATCTTTCATTCAGATAGAAATGAATGCACATACACACACACTTATTTATTTGTTGTTAGACATGGATGGCACTTAGCCAGTCCATGTTCTGGGACTTCTGAAGAAGAACTTACTAAGACTACCCTTCGCAGAAATCCAGAGGATGCTTAAGGTAAAGGAGAACAGAATCATCAAGATGGCCTCAGACCACCTGTGTGTTTGACAAGCTGAAGTGAAGCCCTCAAATAACCATCATCCATACTACCCAGTCAGTATTCCTAACTTCTATTCTTGCATCCAAAATATTAACATGTTTATATCAACAAACTTTATTACAGTTTAGCATTTTTTTTGTTTCTGTTTTGGTACCAACACTGCCCTACATTTCCATAAGAAGCCCAGCTTTTGCTCCATAGAGAGAGCGCTTGCTTGTTTCCTATTTTCAGACTTATTAATGAGTTAATAATTATGCATTCGTTTACAACTGCATTATGCAAGTACATAGTACATGAGATGAGATGTTAAAGCAGATCAAACTGTGATTTTGGGGGGTAGGGGCTTTTGCAAACTAACTGCTGATCTAAAGTTCTAAGGATAATCTGCTAAAAGCTTCAGCGAGTGCAGCTTCCAAACTGAACAGTGACATTTTTATGATGATGTTAAACCTAGACATCAGACATACAAGCACAATATAGAGACCAGCACAAATACAAAAACTCATTCAAACAGAATGAAGATGGATGTAGAACAGGTGAAGAGGCAAACAGGATAGGGAAAAACTAAACAGTTACATATTAGAATGTGCACACGAGGGAAGGAGAAAAAAGAAGAGCAAGTTAAAGCTGAATATACTGAAAGGAACACAGCAGAGCCGCTCGGGCATTATTCATAAGAATGTCATACAGAAGCAGACTGGTGCATGCAAACTAATCTAGGAAATGGATCTGATCTATTGAAGAGGTATCTGTTCAACTTATAATGAGGACATGAACTGCAATGATCTTCAGCAGAAGAAAGTATGCAGCAATGCTGCAGGAAATGCACAGGCAAGCTACTGTAGGAACATCTGATCACCTCTTCTATGCCACTTACTGGCACAGAAGCATCTCAAGCCTCTGAAATATATTGGAAACCAAGGTGTGATCTCATGCCCTGATTTTTGGGGAATATCTCTCACTGTGGTAGTTAACAACTCAGAAGAAACAACTGGCTGCATAGAATGATAATCCTTGGAAACATTTTACCAATGTCCTAAACAGTGTATAATGATAATAATATCTAATAGTAGTGAGATAAAAAAAATTATTCCATAGCAAATCTCTTGCACATGTTAGTAATATTCTAGTTCAGTGAAGCGCGGAAGAGATAGTGTTTGTTTTTTTTTTTTTTTTTTTTTTAAAGCTTTAGCAAAAAAAGCTTTAGAAGCTTTAAATGCTGTAAATAGGCGCGCCTTTGTAGCACAGAAAATAGAAGGTCACTTTTAGCCTTCTGCTGCTTGGACTCTGCAGCACCACCGGATACTGTGCTGAGTTGGTACAAGCTGAAAAAAGCGGCTGAGCGCTGCTTTTTTATAGGGGCTGAAAAAGCTACGAATTGGCCCAAAACGACCAATGCTGGGCTGGTTACTGGCTACTGAGCCTTACCAGATCAAGCGAAAAAGGCCGCCCACTCACCCGCCCACTGGTTAGCAAAGAAACTTCCTCCTTCCAAATATGGCAGTGATTCAGTGTCAGGAACTAAAGACAAAGTCCAGGGATCAGCAACTCTGAAACTGGACTATTCTATTTCAGTGAGGCGGAAAACAAGAGATAGTGGTTTTTTTTTTTTTTTGTAAAGAAACAGAAAAACAGACAGTAAAAGCTTTAAATGCTGTAAATCGCTTAGCGCACTTTAGTGTGTAGCCCAAAGAAACAATTTGCAACAAATAGAAACTTTAAAGTGCAATAAACAATGTTACAATGCAAAGTTTGACTTAAGTAGCTGTAAATCAGGCAAAACAGTAGATCAGGCGAGGCGAAAATGCAGTCGCTAGCTTAAATACAGTTGAAAAGCCACAAATAATACTTATATCAGGTGAAGGTCACTCTTTTAGCCTTCTGCTGCTTTGGAACTCTGCAGGCCACCAGATACTGTGCTGAGTTGGTACAAGCTGAAAAAAAAGCGCGCGTAGTGCGTTAAAGAGCTACGAATTGGCCCAAAACCACAATGGGCTACTAGTGTGAGGCGGAAACAAGAGATAGTGTTTTTTTTTTTTTTTTTTTTTGAAAAACAGACAGTAAAAGCTTTAAATGCTGTAAATCGGCTAGCGCCTTTTTTTGTACTTAAGTAGCTGTAAATCCAGGCGAAAATGCAGTCGCTAGCTTAATACAGTTGAAAGCCCAAATAATACTTATATCTATATCAGGTAGAAGGTCACTCTTTTCTGCTTCTTGGAACTCTGCAGGCCACCACGGATACTGTGCTGAGTTGGGTAAAGCTGAAAAAAACGCGCGTATAGCGGCGTTTTATAACAAGGG
This sequence comes from Protopterus annectens, assembly GCF_019279795.1. NCBI lineage: Eukaryota > Metazoa > Chordata > Ceratodontiformes > Protopteridae > Protopterus > Protopterus annectens. The sequence continues at coordinate 306,012,873 of NC_056748.1, forward strand.
GAGCTGAAAAGAGCTACCTGAAAATGACCAAAACCACACTGGTACTACTAGTTGAAACCTGACCAAGATCCAGCGAAGGCGAAAGCTCAGAACTGCCACTCACCACTGGTTAGCAAAGAAACTTCCCTCCTTCCAAATATGGCAGTGATTCAGTGTCAGGAACTAAAGACAAAGTCCAGGGATCAGCAACTCTGAAACTGGACTATTCTAGTTCAGTGAGGCGGGAAACAAGAGATAGTGTTTTTTTTTGTAAAGAAACAGAAAAACAGACAGTAAAACCTTTAAATGCTGTAAATCGGCTAGCACACTTTTGTGTAGCTACAGAAAAGCAATTTGCAACAAATAGAAACTTTAAAGTGCAATAAACAATGTTACAATGCAAAGTTTGACTTAAGTAGCTGTAAATCAGGCAAAAACAGTAGATCAAAATGCAGTCGCTAGCTTAAATACAGTTGGAAAGCCACAAATAATACTTATATCAGGTAGAAGGTCACTCTTTTAGCCTTCTGCTGCTTGGAACTGCCACCACCCCGGATAGTGTGCTGAGTTGGTACAAGCTGAAAAATGCCAGATAGCGCTTTATTTAGGGGGGGGGGGAAAAGAGCTACAATTATTAAAAACCACAAATGGGCTGAATACTAGTTACTGGCTGAAACCTTACCAGATCAGACGAAAAGGCGCGCCAGTGCTACCACCTCCCACTGGTTAGCAAAGAAACTTCCCTCCTTCCAAATATGGCAGTGATTCAGTGTCAGGAACTAAAGACAAAGTCCAGGGATCAGCAACTCTGAAACTGGACTATTCTAGTTCAGTGAGGCGGAAAAAACAGAAAAACAGACAGTAAAAAGCTTTAAATGCTGTAAATCGTAGTGCACTTTTTTGTGTAGCCGAAAAATGCAAGTCGCTAGCTTAAATACAGTTGGAAAGCCACAAATAATACTTATATCAGGTGAAGGTCCCTTTTTTAGCCTCTGCCTGCTTGAACAACTCTGTGCCCCACCATACTGTACTGTGACGAGAAACGCTGAAAAAGAAAAACAGGGGGCCGCGCGTTCGGCTGGGCTGAAAAGAAAAACGGGGCTATGGGTGAAGCAACCTAACCTGACCTACTCAGACGCTGCTGTCCTGCCAGTGCTACCCAACCCTACCCACTGCAAACCACTTTCCACTCCCCCTCAAAAAGCAAAGAAACTTCCTTCAAGTGTCAAAGTGCAAAGACAAAGTCCAGGAACCTAACAACAAACAACTGGACTACTCTACTATTGGATCAGGGATTACTTTAAATATTGTTTGTGGTGTTTCAAAACTGCAGCATTACTTAGGGCATGGCTGGAAAGTTTTGGACGATGTAGTATTGGCTAAACCTGAGAGCAGAAGAGTGTCCAGTCTTTAAATAACCTATTGTCTAATATACATTTGAGCCAGCCACCTACTCTACCCTCACAACATCAGGCAGATTTGGAGAAACTTTTAACTTGTGAATGGAACATGAACCACTTTCTTTTTCTTGCTGCCTTGCATCAATGCCCAATAAACCTCCACAACAGCAGCACCTTAATGCAGAACCTCGCCCAAAAACTGAAAAAAAAAATTCTGCATTAATGTAAATGATTATTATTTTCTAATTGGTTATACCCCCAAAATGGCCTGAAAGGGATCTGTCACGAGTGTCATGATTTTGATTTACAGTCAGTGCATTTACCTTCATGATGTCACTTTAGGGGGACAGAGAGAAATCTCTAGGATGCAAGGATCATTTACTATGGTTTTCTCTCTCATCAGCTTCCAACAGTCGTGTGACTGCCTACTTTTGACTGTCAGCATCAATATGCATTATTAATTACTTTGCTTCCTTTGATTTTCATTAGTGGCCATCTCTGATACATCATTTTAAGAAATGTTTGATGATAGGCTTGAAAATGTAGCTGAGTTAATTATTCTTTTCAAAGTAACAACTGTAATTCAGAGTTCAAGTGTGAGAAATCTGACCCCTCTTTTTAATGGGTGTTACTCAGGCTGAGGTGGTTTGTCTTGCATTCACAGATGTTAATACTGTACCTAGAATTAGAGTATTTGATGTTAATCTTCCTTCCCCTAACTCATTAACTTGTCTCAACAAAACACTATATTCAGTGCAAAAATGCTGTAACAAAACACCCGAAGTATGCATTTTTTTCCAGAAAATACAGTGTAGCAGTGTAGAAAAATGCAGAATCAAATACTGACAGGAAAGTAAGAAAATATTAAAAGATTTTCTTTCTTTGAGGCATTCAGAATTTGATTAAAGGGAAAGACAACTAATTTGTTGTAAGAAAAAAAGTGTAAGTTGTGCTTTCTTGTTCATTTACATCTGAAAACCAAGCTTGAAAGGTTTGCATTTCACCAGACTCGATGATACACTATTTATCTGAGTTGTGTTACTGGCAATCTGTGGCTGATAAAGGCACATTTAAATGTCATTGTTTAAGACCCATTGTTTTTTAAATGGCTTTGTAGATGGAATAAGTGATCTAACCTAATTACTCTGCCATTCTTGGAAGCCTTCATGATGTAACAGATGATGAGACAAATCAGGAAAGAAAGGCAAGCAGAAATAAGTTCAAACATGCTGCATTACAGGGAAGGAAAATCACTTTTTGGAAAGAAAACCTTGTCATTTGTCTGAAGTTCTCTTTTCTTTAATATAATCAGTTGTGAAAGGGGAAGTAACGGCAGGCATAGCAGCCTGTGTGTCAGTGGATAACTTACCATCTATGCCAGACTCTTCCAAAAACCATCTCAGCAGCCAGATATTGTTTTAAATTTTCCTATTTCAAATGTGTGCTCAGAATACAGTGGTATATGTTTAAGGGCAGTTAGCAAAAGCTGAATTCAGAACAGTTTGATTTAGAAATAATTGCAAACAGGGAAGCTGAAAAAAAACTTTTTGAACTAAAAATGTAGCCCAGCAGCCCAATAGTATAATCTACCCTTCCTTTCAAAGGATCAAGACATATCACACCCAGGAACTCCAGAGACAGAATTACCAAACTGCAAACCAAAAGCACTGAGGAGATGTGAAAATGAAACTGAGGATAACTGAGAAAAATCTGGTTTTCCTGCATGGATGAAAAAGCAGAATTCCTCTGATACAAAGGAATCAAATGAAATCTAACACAATTCCACAGCCAAACAAACTTTTTGTTGGTTATTTGGCTAGAAGTCCTAAAATATAATCTGGGTGCTATTAACTTTAATTTCTTTCTGTGACAATTGTATTATATACTCTTTGGAGAATCCTAATCTGTACTTTTCCTTTGGTAATTGTATTTGCACTGCTGTATATATGTTGGAGGTTTTCTAACCAGGCCTCTGCTGAAAAAGGGCTCAAACCCAGTCAGATTATCCAGGTTACCAAATGCAATAAAAAAAAAATATTTGCAGTGCAAACAAACGTGAACTGTCATAAAGGAGTACTCATTCAAGTGTCTACATTTCCTAAACAGCCTTTAACTAATATGACTTTTGATTTGCTTTGGCCAGTATATGCCAAACATATCACTCAAGTGTACCTAATTATGAAGAATGTTCATTTTGAGTCTTAAAAAGACCATGTTCCTCACTGTTCCACATTAGAGAGGTCTTTCACACATTTATTTAAGAATTATTTTAACTAATAGCCATGGCAAATAATACCATATCATTTTAATATATGAAAATAACAACATATAAGTACAAAATAACATATTTTAATCATACTGTGACCTTCCTATGAGAAGGTGATAGTACCTTGTTAGTAAATGTTCAACATTTTTCCCATTTATTCCACATTCTGAGAGGTAGTGTTCCACATTTTTCTGATGGAAGGTTGAGAGTTATGATACCAAGCAGTACTTATTACTTGTTAATAACTTGTCAATAATGTCAGTAGAAGAACATATTGTATAGTCTATGTATGTGTGATATGTAATTAGCTAGTTTAGCTCTTCTGAAAGGACCGTCTGTGTATAGTGTACACATGATGTGATGTGTTCTGTAGCTGTTGTAATGCTAACAAAGGTGAGGTGTCCAATAAGACAGCTGTTGGAACTGAACCTGTGTCTTCCATAAAAGAAAGGAACAATATAAAGTAATAAGGCACTGGCTAAGGTTGCCAACTTTTCATGTCAAAAATTCTGGACATGTACTTGAAAGCAAAATGCATGTAAATTTGGTACCCCTGTCCCCTCTTATGCAGCCATTCCAGTGTCCCATTACTTGGCTATTTCTCCATTTCTTCTCTGTTGCCATAAACACTGTTCAAAACTCTCAGTGAGCATACTGTTTTCTGCTTTACTTCTACAATGATTACAGATATTTGGATTTAATTTAAAACTTTTATTTCAAATTTTATAGCACAAACACTAATAGACATTTGCTAAACAAAGTAATACAGTTTCACAATGAAAACAGACTTAGCATTAAAACTTTTCTGCCTTTGAAACTCACATTCACTGAAACAGCATTGAAAACACATATTCAAAGAAAATGCATCTGGCCAGTAATGGGTGCTATCCCTATAATGCTGCCCCTTTCCTCCACCTTAACCCTATACCTTACCTTCATCCATCCCATAGCACTGCCACTACACAAGACACACTTGGAAACACAGACAATACTATATTTTATCCCCTAACCTAATCTCAATGCTAACCTTAAAATACACAAACTTGTACACAAATATATAACACCTATCTTTTACTCATCCCCGATCCTAACCCTACCTCACATACATATGCAGAAACACTCTCACCCCTCCAACCTCACTTATGTATCTTGACATTACACAATATCAACATTTTGACTGTGTGGCTATCTGTATCATTGACATGAAACCATACCCCCTGTGTTTGTTGAAGAAATGGCATTCAGGAAAAATGTGGGGGACCTATATATATATATATATATATATATATATATATATATATATATATATATATATATATATATATATATATATATATATATATATATATATATATATATATATATATATATATATATATATATATATATATATATGTGTGTGTGTGTGTGTGTATGTGTGTATGTATGCAGTATCATGTGTCCGTGGTACTCTAAGCTTTATAAGGCAGTCATAAAATCAGATACATGAATGTGCACATTTATCATATGGTATTCTGACATGATCCCACTGAATACTGGTTTGGCATCCATCATCTTTCCAGAGGGAGGGGTATGCTTAAATTGTCTGCTAGTATTTGACACAACTAGATTTGATTAGTACAACAGCATCCTCAGGCTTGTCGCCCTTGCACTTTTGGATACATTACATTTGTATAGCACCAGTTACTAATATTTGTCAGAAGTCTGTGACTACATCTGTCACCAGAAATAAATTCACCCAGAAAAATAAACATTTAAACGACTTCTTTGATCACATTACATGAATACGTCCCCACCAATAATACTGAAATGCATAATCAAGTGCAACAAAAATATACTACTTAATCACTTAGTGAAAACATGAGTAACACAGCATCATATCTAAAAACAGAATCATAATTCAGTAGCCTTCTGCTTCAAATACATTTAATATTCATGGAGTCCTTCAGACCTGGTATCTTTAATGCTTGCAACTTTAGCTGCCAACATAGCTACTTAATATCCAATAACAGTACTTTGAAATATTACTGTATAGCTATGAATTCCACATTCTGCTTCCTCTATATAATGAATAGGTAAAACTGCAACATTTCATAAGTACCCGTACCACATTTGAAAGATGTCCGTTCCTGGTCCGCTGCACAGTTCAAATGTCTTCCAGAATTCAAATTCCACTGGCGCGGAAAACAAAGATGTAAACAATCAGTCACACAGATGCAAAAGACTATTTTTGTCTTCTGCATCTGTGTGCAACCAGACGCAAAGGGTGTTCTTAAAGAATAACACCCTTAAAAAAAAATATATATATATATATATATATTTTAAATTAAAAGAAAATTAATATTTAATCTCCTGGTATTTTTTCTGGGCAATATGGTGTCCTTTCCATTTTCTGGACAGTGTCCCTTAATTCTGGACAGTCCAGGAAAAATTCTGGACAGTTAACCCACCCACACTGCCCCCTATCATTTTTGGGTTGCTCTGGCACACACAAAAAAAAAACTGTGTGATTTTATTTATAAATTCTAAGAAATTGTTTAGAAAGTCATGTGACAATATTAATCTATATTAAGATGAACTTTCTTTTATGAGCAAGGACCCATTTGGACCCATTTGAGTTTATAAATTATTTAAAGACTCATTATTAGGCACATTAGATACACAGAAATATTTGGTGGTTTGTGACTGCAGACCAAGGCAAGATCCAATTCAACCTTAAACCTGATTAAATAAAAAGAAAAAAAAAAGGAAGTGTGAATAATGTAGAAACCAAATTATCTGGTGGTTTCACATAAACCTACGAGTGATTCTGTTGCTCTCAAGTGGAATCTGAATTCCTGCATAAAAAGAAGATTTAAAAAGATTTTGTAGCTCAGTTTTTTTTGTGTTTGTCTAGTTGTATTGCTTGAAAGTTGCTGTACTATAAATCGTACACACACACTAGTATTTTATTTATAAAAAACTGTGGTACATTCTGTGCAATGTCCCCAGAATATACATCATAAAACTCCATTAGATCTATTACCTCTGCTAATGGATCTGCCCCAATAAGCTACATTTAATAAACTTTCATAATGTGAAACACCTCCAAGTCCACAGGTTCAATAGCACCCAAACATCTAGTCAATGTTTTCCATCTGACTTGATCAACACAGCTGCTGAAAGCATCATGTACAATAAATAGACAACAAGCAGAACAGTACAGCAGAGTGTGGATAAATTACTAAGTGGGAGTTTCATCAATAGCTGAAAGAGCTAGTCACATTCAAACAACTAAAGCTTTCTATTCTGATTAATGCTTTTTGACTATCTGAGGATCAACTGCCTATTTTCTTTGCTTTACCTGCTAATTTGTTTCTCAGGTAATACTCCAGAAGGCTAAGGCAACATTATAATGTTACAAGACTTGAAGAATGTCTTGCTTTTGTCCTTAAAGGCATAGATGAAACAGAAGAAAATAAACTGTTATGATCTGTTTTATTCTCTTTGTTCATTATTCAGGAATGATTTCTGGGTGTTCTATTCTAACAATGCGATATAGTGGTCACCAGTGGCAAGAAAGTGTGACTGGGTGTGCTACAAAGGAATTCAGAGGAGTAAGAATAATGACAACTGATTGATCCCAGTACAATGCCTCGTGTAGCCTCCTCCAATCGTTTCATCATAAATAGCATATACTGTAAATGGTTATGGTAAATTATTTCACTGATTTTTCATTGTCATGCTGCAGTCTGAATTTGACCTAATATATAATGGCATGGATGGAATGCTACAGTAGAAAAAAGGAGTTTGATACAATGCAGTGGGAAGTGTTTTTTGCAAAATGGATGTACACGTTAGCCACATTCAGTAGCATCGTCTGTCAAGTGCACGGTCCTGCAAACGTTGTATGAGACTACATGCTCAGTAACCTATGACATTACCATTACCAGGATCATTCCTTGAGCTGAATCATGCTGCAGTGTCTGCCATCGCACTTTGCAGATACTGATGTCACCCATGCAACATGTGTGCCTGGCAAACTATTGAAAATACTCCAGACTAATGACTAATTTGCATACAAACTGAAGGCAAAAAATGGTCTGATTACTTGATTCACTGGTAAATGCAACTTAAGAGTCTTTCTTTCAACAATATAACTTTTTAGTACCCCATTTCCTGCAGTTTACTGAACAAACTGGGATACATTAATGTTCCTCAGCTATCTGAGCCTCTATAATCTCTGAATTCTTCATGGCACATTTATTTCCAGCTTTACCACATACTGTCCAGACGGTAGCCACTTAGGACTTCTCTTGTTTTATTTTTATAAATGATTATTTTCTTAATGGGCTCCATTCCTATGTTAGAAGATCTAAGACATCAGTACTCATTTATGTATTTATTTGAATTTTCTAAATGGGATTGAGCACTCGTCGGAACTGACCATTTCCAGCTTTATCCTGCGGAAAAAAAGAAAAACAGAAAAGCATTTACAACAATTGACAAAGCATATAATTAGAGCAAGAGGAAGAATGGAACTTCAAAGACTCATAGAAGTGCTATATATAGAAATATGAAACACGAGTAATTGTATAATGTATACTAGTATGCAATGATAAGAAGGCAGACAATATGAATACAAAATTGCACAGACATTATATATAGCATTGTAAAGGAATGTGTGATAAAATATGTTAAATAGAATAAGTCCAGAAAGAAATGGAGGGTAAATAGGCAATATTGTTGTAGAAAAGAAAAGTAAATATGCGCAGCAATTGGGAACTATACATGATATGGGAAGGGGGTGCTGTTCCCAGTATTATTAAATCATCGTAAACAGCATATAGTGGAAATGGACATCGTAAACTATAACTGGTGCAGTGTGGGGAGGATCAAAGATGAGTATAGGTGAAAATATTCAGAGAAAGTAACAGAGAAGGCTAGCTAGAGTAATCTGAGCAAATGCAATAGCATTTAGCTTGATGATTAAGAGATGAGTTTTGACATGAGAGGGAATAGATTCCCAAAGCATAAAGCCTAGGCTGGAGAAGGAGTGATGCACAGTCTTGACTGTGGGGTTTGCAGAAGTAGGCCTGAGTATCTAGTGCTTTCCAGGTTGTTGGATGGAATTTCTCTAACATGTTTACAGGTTAAGAACGAAATATCTGCTCATTAACATGCTTGAACAATTGGGAGACAGGTGACAGGTCAACTCATTACTGTACTGGAAGCCATTTAGCCATCTAAAGTCTTGCAATAGGCTGATCTCTAGTAGTAAGGGTGATGAAGTGACAGATTTGTGTTTGTGATTGAATAGATTGTTGAGTTATTATGTTTGGATGCTGCAGCTAATACAGGTGACCCCATATTCCAAGTGGGGAGGCCATTTTCTAACTGTACAAGCAATATACCTTCACCTGTGGCTAACCTGGTAGAGTGTAGAAGAAAAGGGGAGATTTTATTGGCCCAGGAGAGGAGAGGAGTGAATTTATCTTTTTACCTGTATTTTGCAAATGCAGATAGAAGTCGACAGCTGGGTCTAGCCTTATTTCAACGTACTGGAAGGAGTTGATATGCTTTACTAGGGTGATAAGGTGATCAAGGATTACTAGGGAATCATGGGTTTTACTAAGCTTCTGTGTGGAGACAGATAACATAGTTTTAGTTTTGAAGGCGTTAAGTATTCATTGTTTACTGTTGATCCACTACATAAGGAGGTGAAAGTCTTTTTGCTGGTCCCACTGTAGCGAAGGCAGAAAATGATTAGGGTGCTAAAGGATCATGTGTCCAGTAAAGTATGAGTGGAAGGTGAGGAAGACCACTTGGGAGTTTGTTAATGTAAACAGAGAATAGGATGGGGACCAGAGGAGAAACAGAAGAAGAAGATGTAGAATTGAAATTTATGGTGAAGTGACAATTACAGAGGTAATTTTGGATCCTGAATTGAATCTGTGGTTAAACCAATTTCAATTAGGCATTGAGTGATTGTTCTCTGGAGTGTAAAATTCCTTTGGGGAGGAATGTTGTACTAAGTTGTTTAGTCCTGGGCAGATTTTCTGACTTATAGAGAAGTCTGTATATTGTAGTTAACTAAGAAAGAGCTTGGTGATGTGGTAGTTTTAACCAATTTAATTCTCTGAGTGCTAGGCAGTGCTGTGTTCTATTGTTACAGTTTACAGTAAATTTGGCTATATTATTATACTATTGCTCAAGTTTGGATAGTTGTGAGACTTAAAAGTTAGTGAAAATTAGGCCAGCATATAGGAGTAAGCAATAAGAAAGTAAAGGATATACATCTTCTGGCCATGTCAGAGAGCTAGGTTTGTACTCTGTATAATGTACTTAGTTGTTGATGAGTGTTTTTAACCATGTGTGATACATTGTGGTTCAAATTTCAACTGGTCATCTATTATTCTACCTAGTAATTTTGTATGGTTTACTTTTTTTCATGATGTTAGGTTTAGAAGTAGTTCTGAATTATCTGGCCACACTTCAATCAATACAATTATTACAATATAACATATTGGAGTTTAGAGAGAATTTTGGTAGAACAGATTAGCATTGCATCATCAGAGTTTTGAACCAGGATAGAATTTTTGTAGCAGTGTAAAGGACACTGATGAATACATTGAAGTGTATGGGGCCTAGTATAGATCCTTGTGACACACCAGTAGTTACTGATAAGGAGGTGAAGAAATCTTTTTTCCATTTTACTACATGTGTTCTGTTTGAGAGGTAGCCGGCCTTAGGCATAGGCCAACTAGGCGGTCGCCTAGGGCGCCGCTGTAGCAGGGGCGCTATTCCAGTATTTACTTGGTGTAGGTAGACCAGGATGGGGGCACCAGATGGTGTGGTAGGGGGCGCATTGGAGCCCTTTTGCCTAGGGCACCAGTTGACCTAAGGCCGCTCCACAGTAGTGAAGAGATGGATAGCTCTAAGGATGAGAGTTTATAGGGTGGCATAGCTGGTGCAAACTTAGAACTCACTGTTGTGCTCCAAATTTGCTAATAAAAGGAATCACAAAAATAAAAACAATTATTAACCAAGCTGACACTCGCCAAGTCCAAAATATTTTAAACTCCCTCAACATCTTAAAAATGTGCAACTGCCTTCAAGCCCAAATTGTGATAATTAGATGAATAAAGGCTATTTACATCGACAGCAGCAAACAAGTAAGACTTCTGCTATGCACTTGTCTTTAGCTCTTGCAAAAAATGTATGTTACCTTGCAGAAAGGAACTTAGATGAAACTCATAGGGCTGTAAAAGCATATCAAGTGCCATGCCTATTACCCCTGAAGGACCCCCCCCCCCCCAATTTGTGATGCAGTAGACCTACCTGGGGGATTATGCATATCCTTACATACTTTTTTCTAAGCATATAAATAAGGGTATATGGGAAATGGAAACAAGTTACCTTTCATATAGTTTCAATGGAACATTCCTTTTCTGGGCCATTCTTTCCATATATAAATACAGCTTTTTTAAATTTCATTTAAAGGATTAAACTCCTTCCTCATTATCTAGTAATTTCAAACATATACCCAACTGTGTATGTATGTATATATATATATATATATATATATATATATATATATATATATATATATATATATGTACATGCCCACAACACCCAATGATGTATTAGGTTGTGTACATTCCATAGGTTTTCATTCTTTTTATTTGGTATTGTTGACTTATATTTCACAGCATACTTGTGACAAATATTCAAGTTTTCAGTAACACTGTTTTTAATATCATTATAAAACACTAAATCAGATTTATTATTAAATGGAGGAATAACTGTCAACTGACTCTCAAAATTACAGGCTTAATAACAATTTCCAAGGCTGTGTTACATGAAGCAGTCTCTGGCATCCTTACTGAAAATAATATCTAACCAGTAATTTCTAATAAGGAACCAGATATCTAGTCATACCTCAGATGCAGACACCCTAAAGTAGGAATAAACATTAAGCCCTTCTTGATAACATTTCAGCATCCTGTGGCCATACTTCTCAACTGTGGAGATTTTTGCCTTATATTTTTAGTATGATCCTAATATATTTTTGGTTTTCTGGCAAATGATTGGTAAATAATTGAGGATGGAAGTCAGAATATAATGACAGGCATTTACTTTTCAGACTTTATACCCGTCATAAAAGTCATGCTAATGGAAAACCTGTTATTCTATCAACTTTCTAAGTTTATAAGATCAGTATTTAAAATGTGTTCCTGTTTTTGAGTCCTCCCATTATACATGGCTTCGTACAGATTTTTTGCTCTAAGAGGTTGAGAGGTATGTCTCTGACAAGCTGAAGTCCCACAGGTAATTACATCGTGTCTGTTAGCCTAGTTTTGTACCAGCACTGTTGTAACATTCTCATCTATAGTCATGCTCTTTTCACCCTTCATATGAAATTGTTGCCAAGCCTTATTGCTAATTAAAAGTGCTGGAATCCAAAGGGAGTGATGTAAAATTCCTTTGGATGTTGGAGTTCACTGCTACCTCACTAGCATCCTTCATTATTTGCTCTCTTCTTTGCTGCTAATAATTCTATGCCTGTGATGGCTTTAGTCCAGGGAGAAGGTAACCTCTGACTTACATAATATGCTTAAACTGTGCACTCAACTGTTTGTCTTTCTTAATTTGAAAGTGGATAATTCAGGCATTATCTCATGACTGGAATCTGAGTGTCTGGCCACGGTTGTTTCCTTACTTTCCATTATTAATTAAAAGAGGAAATATTACGTCTGAGTCACTAGCTGGCAAATTACTCTTGTGCTTACTCTTTAAGGTCCATAAAAGGCTGCAAATGAACAAAACTAACATAAATGAAATCCAACAAAATATATTGGACCTTGAAGCAAGAAGACGAAGAAACAATATTTTAGCCTGTGGAATTCCAGAAAATTTGACCATGCACAACTATCTTCAATATTAAAGAAATATTCAATACTCTCTTAGAAAATAAAGAAATTACTCATGAAATTACTATAGAAAGGGCACCTCGCTCCCTTCGCAAAACACAAGTAACTGGCACACCGAGACAAATTTATGCATGAATACTAAATGCTTCACATCTACAAACAACTGTAACAGCAGCTAAACAAAAAAGAAATATCAGTTGGAGAGGACATAAAATTTCAATAGCACAAGAGCTGCGGCTATTAATTAAACAACAAAACAAACATTATCTCATTATTGTGCGTATTTAATCAATAAAAAATACGCCTCCAAATGAAATATCCTGCTATATTAATATTTCAACACAATGATTCAAAGTACCAAATCTCAACCCTTGAAGAAGCAAAATCTACATTCCTAAAAGCATTTAATGAAGTGCCAAGCAAGTAAAGACCAAAACTACATCTAAAGAGTTTAAAAAACTACTTTGATTAAAAATGCCATAAGAAAAAAATTGAAATATTGAACTGTGAATTACTTAAATACCTTTATATTAATAGAAGGCCTTCCCCTCTTATTGTTGTGGAGTTCTAATGACCCTGGATGTTTCAGAAAAAATCCGTCCCAGCAGAGATACGTATCTTCCCCTTCCTCCTCTATCTATCATGGAATTTAAGCGACTACCAGAAGGAAAGAAAGGAAAGAGGGAACTTCTGGCCTAGTCACATAACGGAAAGCTACTAAACACCGTTTGCAAGTTAACAGTGCAATGTAAGGAGTAAGAAAGTCTTCTTACACTTGTTGAATTTTAAATTAGAATATATTATCACTATAAACTGTACACGTGGAAATGATAATTTACACGAACAACGTAGTAAAAGAAAATGCTATTATATGCAACAGCAAACTATTGATGCAGACCTTCTCAAAATAACAGTATAAACAGCTTAAATAACCCAAAGATTTAAATAAACTAAGCGAATACCTAAATTAAAGCCCTTGTAAGTTCTTGTAAGACATTTTTATGTGGCAAGGAAGACTCAACAGGAATCAAAACCGCGAACAGGGGCTTACTTAACAGATTACAGAGAAGGTCATAAACCAGAAATAGACAAATAGAGACAGACATTCTTACATTTTGGACAATGAGCTCTTCTGACATATATTTTGAGACAAAAGATGATACTTTGGCAAATTTAAGACTTAAGCGATCAACACCTGAATTATGGACTTAATGACATTTTTGTTTTTGATAAGGCATGTTATTTCAATACATCTGGCTAATCCTCAATATACTGACTCTTCTATCATAAGTAAACAATGTACAATAATATCTAACTGTACTAAAAAGCTGATGATATTCTCTCATATGGAGGATACTTTATAAGCAATGCTTAATTTAATATTACATGTGACTGAAATGTTACAAGTTTAACTAAGATATATTGCCTGTTATGAAAAATGTTGTCTCCCTAGCCTTCTAAATCAGAAATAATCCCTTTTCCATTTTTTTTTCTATCTTAGTATTCTAAGCAGAATATATTTTATATATATGTATGTGTGTGATATACATGTACAATGTTACCTACACCGAAAGTTATTTCGCTATATATGTGAAAAAGCAGAATGTAACAGAAAATATCTAAATATATACCTTCCCAAATTATAACTTTAATTTGGAAAATAGATTCCACAATATAACTAAAAGGCGGTACATAGTTAACGGTCATATTACAAATAATCTCAATATGATTTCAATCATTTCTATCCTTGTTTTCTTTCTTTTATATGAAGGGAAAAGGGAAGAAAAAGGAAAAAACTCAAACCTAAATCCATTGTAATATCTTGGTGCTTTAACTTGAACTTATAAGATAAAGGGTTGAATGGCTAGATTTAAATTTGGTTAAACATCTCTTTAATAGGAGTGTTGTAATGTGCATGTGTTAGAAAATGACTGTCAATATTTGGAACAGCAGAGAGTTATTATTGTTTATCCATCTGATATGTAATAAAACTTCTCTGAGAAAAATATGGTAAAATTCAGAGGGATAGGTGGTTAAGCACCAAGGTAGAAATAAGGGAAGTAAATGCCCCACAATTTAATAAAAAACATAATACTTCATTACATGCCAATTACTCTATGGAACTTTATCCAACTTACAAATAATAAAATAAATTATAAATAAACAACTTAACAAAATGATTACAATTGACTCATGGAACATTAACAGTCTTCAGGATAAAAAAAAGAACTTAATTATGCATCTAATATATCAAAATAAATCTAACATAACATATCTCCAAGAAACACATATAAACGAGCAACAGAATAAAGACCAAGACAGAAATTTGATGAAACAAATTATAACAGCTGGAAACAACACAGCATCTAAAGGAATGGTAATCATTGTTAGAAAAACCTTTCAGGGAGAAGTTTTGGGATTCAAATCAGATATTAATGGCAGGTGGTGTTACTTTATTAGTTTTCACCCCTTAATAAATAAACCCATAGTCTTCTTAAATCTATACAGCCCACATTCAAATCAACACTTCTTTATATGTGAAATTTTTAATCTACCAGAACAACTCCCAAATTACTACTACATTATAGGTTGTGACTGGAATGCTCTAATTAACCCCAGTAAAGACAGATTGCATAAAAACAGTAAACAATCACCTCAAGCCACCTTAGCCTTAGAAGAACTAATAAATAATTACAACCTGATAGACCCATACACATTATATCAATATGATAAATCGATAAATAAATATACATACTTCTCAGCAAGGCATAAGACATGGTCAAGATTTGATTTCTTTCTGATATCTGAAGACTTATCAAGGCTAGATATGGACTATAAAGTGGATACCAGATTGATCTCAGATCATTCAAAGATATCAATTAAAATTAACACTTATAAACGTAACCGCAGTAGCTATAACTACTCTAATTGGACCTTAAATGCTAACTTAATTAAAAAAAAAGAAGTAATACAAGAAGTTACTAACATCCTCATCAAATGATATTACCAAAAATAACATGCCTTATGACATACAATGGGCAGCAACAAAGGCGGTCATAAGAGGTATTCTCATTCAAAAAGCTTCATGGTTTAAAAAACAAGAAAATGACATGAAACTCAAATTGGAAAAACAATTAAAAGAAGTAGAAGAAAAACTCCAAAACCAATATTCCATAGAACTTGAAGAAAATATGATAAACTTACAAAAACAACTGTAGACTTCATATTTAAACAAATCACTCTTTCACCGAAGTTAAACTACTTCATAAGTACACAGAATGGGCACAAATATCTTCCAAAACTCTTGCCAGATTAATAAATGTTAAAAATGGACCCCCCCCCAAAATAGTTAAATTAAATTATAAAGGAAAAATATTACATAATGACTCGGATATCAATAAATTCCTTCGAAGAGATATATAAGAATGTCTACAATTTCCAAAAACAACCACAACCTGATCAATATGAGGAATTTATAAAAAAAAATAACAAAATTCCCTCAAATAAATGAAACCCAACAGACACCCCTCACAGTAGAAGAAATGAAAAGTGCCATAAACAAACTGAACATCAACAAAGCTTATGGACTAGATGGTTTCACTGCTGAATTTTATAGAAAATTCACTACATTAATCTCAAATATTTTGCTAAGAGTGTTCAACTATATCATCTCACAAGGTATAACAGATCTTTATATAAACAACTCTAAAACTATTCTAATTCCCAAACCCAACTCAGATAAATCCAACCCATATAATTATAGACCTAATGCTTTTATAAATACTGATATTAAAATATTCACCCAAATACTAGCATACAGAGTGCAAAAAGTATTACCATCTATAATATCCCAAGAGCAACTAGGTTTTATGCAACAAAGTCAGATAAGTGATAACACTTTAACCCTCAATACTATGATTCATCTCTTAGCAAAAGATAAACATCCTAGATATGCATTAAGAGTAGATGCAAGTAAAGCCTTTGAAAGGGTATATTTAAGCTTTATCTTCAAGATTCTCCTTTGCTTCAATATACCACAAGATTTCATAAATAAAATTAAAATGATCTACAAAAATGCATCTATGACACTGCATATTAACAAATTAAAATCTAAACCTTTGAAAATAACCAATGGGACAAGACAAGGGTGTCCCCTTTCCCCTTATCTCTTCAATCTTTATTTAGAACTATTACTGCTTTACATAGCCCAAAAACATTCCGCTACATACCAAAGTGCAAAATATTAATCTAAAATGTATTGTATTTGCGGATGATCTGAATATCTGCTTTGAACTCCCAAATACTGATCTATGTAAAATACTAAAGTCAATTGGAAAATTCTCAAATATAACAAACTATGAAATCAATCCTGAAAAATCCTACATATTCCCTATTAACCCCCATGGTCACAAAGAATTTTATTTTCCTGAAAGTGAAATTAAAGTTAACTATCAATTAAATTACCTATGCATTAATTATACACATACACATAAGGAATTAATGAAAGCAAACCTACAAAACACATGGGAAACTATTGAACGAGACATATCTAGGTGGAAAAATATAAACCTTTCCCTCTTGTCTAGAGCAGCCATTGTACAAATGAATATTCTATCTAGAATTCTGTATCAACTAACTGCCATAAACTTAAATATTCCCCAAAATTTCTTTCAGAAAATGAAATCTGTCTTCTCAAAATTCATATGGCACCCAAAATCTACAAGAATCAGATATGACAAACTCATATTACCTAAAGAAAAGGGTGGCATAGGGTTACCAGACTTTAAACCCTACTATGATATTATTAGTGCCAGCAGAATAATTCATATTGCAAACCATGATCCAACTAGCCAAACATGCTTCTTACGGGTTAGAATCTGGTTGAATCATATAACCTCCCTCAACATTAACCCAAAAGCCCTCCCTTTCATTAATTTAAAGAATGTTAACACAATGAAAATCCACCCTATGGTCAAAAACAAAATAAACATATTTTAAAATCTAATAACATCACTTCACCTGAAAAATACACTTGAACTTACACAGCTTATTCATCCTAACCCTATTCTGAATTTAAATAAAATAACAGATCAAACTAAATATCCCCTAATAAGAAATACTGTGATCTGGGAAATATATTGGCTAAAGAAATGCAAAATAACCGAGATGAGAACTAGTCTCGGAATACATAATAAATATGACATCATGCTCAGACCAATCAAGTTACTCATAAATGCTAAATTTTCTACAAAAATAATAGAAGAACAAGAAATCAAAGTAACCTAATCAATAATAAAAATCTTATCTTACAAAACTAAAATGATCTCAAAATCCTATAAATTAATATCAGCAATTAAATCTCAACATTCTCTTCTATACTCAAACTACTGGCAAGAGAAAAACAATAATATTACTATAGATCAAAAATCTCAAGCAATAAACAAAACATTTAACCTAACCCCCATTCAAAAACTTAATCTACACCCAGCTCATGATTAACAATAATGCATATTACACACCTACTCTTCTTAACAAATTTAACTCTAAATACTCACCAACATGCCCATTCTGCCTCATGGAAACAATAGATATACTGTACATCTTCTGGAGTTGTAAGAAAGTTTATAAATTATGGTGCTCATTTAAAGTCAAACTTGATAAAAGGGGATATGAAAAGACCACTTTTTCATGGGAAACAGGGATTCTCCATATTACACCAAAAAAACTTCACAAGCATACACCAACATGTTCTTGTTACAATTTGTGCACTAATTAAATACTAAATTGCCAAGAATTTGTTAGATAAGTCTAAGATCACGTGGGAAAGTTTTAAAGTTATGGCAGTAAAATTCATATCTTCACATAAACTCGCAAATAAAAATCCAAACAAAATAACACACTTTCAAGAATAGTGGAGCTATCTTTTAGACACTATACTTAAAGATTAAAACTGAAGATATTTTTACATATGAAAATATAAGGCACACAACTACTTAGTTTTTCTTTCTAATATTTCTTTTTTCCACAGAAACTCATTTTCTGTACTTATAAACTAGTAACGCTTTAGATGAAGACCATTCTTAAAACTCAATCCTACTCAGTTTTATTACTGACATAAATTAACTTCATATAAGTATTCTCACGTGTTTATTTTCATTTATTTCACTTACATCTTTATACTTCATTTGTGAATATATAACAATAATTGTGGCATATATATGTAAATAGATGTAAATAGTTTTTACTTTTCTTTTTTTATTTATTTTAACCATTACAATGTTAAAAACACCTGGTAGACTAAAAGTCATCAATACTAAAATGAATTTCCTAAGGTGTTAGTAAACCGAAAGTTAGGTAATATCAAACTTTGTTAACAACACAGATTTAATATACAGTTTAATTCTTATTCTTTGAAATAGTTATCTGTAGCTAGGATTTGTAGTTAGAATAGTTAAAATAGTTTAAACGTATAAATGCTTTGTTATATCTCTATCACAACAGATATATATATATATATATATATATATATATATATATATATATATATATATATATTGATGCTTTTGTTACATCCATTCCTTTTTATATATAAAATCAATAAACATTATACTGGAAAAAAAAGGTTGCAATGATTTGGATAAGTTATGTGTATAAATGTTGGAAGGTCATGTAAGGTGCTATATTGTGTGGCTATTAACTTCGAGAATATTTCCATAGGGAGGATGTACAATTATGTGCATATGTAATACTTATGGGGAAGGGAGTGTTAAAGCATTTTTAGGAGGGAACTCTCTTGGCAGGTATCCAAGGCTTGTTTTCACTTAACCTGAGGGACCAAAAATGTATCAGGTGGGAAGAGCAGCTAAGTTGCTTTCAAAAAATGTTGGGGCAGCTGAAACCCAGTAAAAAAGACTATAGCAATTGCTAGGCTAGCTAGGGTAGGAGCAACCCTTGCCCTTTTGTTGGAAACTAATAAGTCAATCACAGAATCATCTAACCTTTCAGGAGGTGGGAATTTGGGCTGTTAGGTACAAACTGAGATAAGGGTGGCTGCAAAAGGGGAACCAATACATTGATTAACTGTATCTAGACTGGATAATGGTGAAGGTGATTGAAAGTGGATATGGTAGGTGGTGATTATCTATTTTACAGCAGAGGGGTAAATCATCAGATTCTATGAACCTAACATGGATGATGGTGAACCCATATTGGATTTCTAGCAATGTTTGCTAAGTATTAAAAAATGATTGACATTTTAATCTTCTTCTGGATGCAAATTTTTGACAGACTTAAACCTTGCCTGTGATATAAACAGGACCTGCTGGACAGATAGATATGTATCCCAGAGACTACCCTGTCTATGGAACAGGCTTGCCATCCATGTGAAGCAGAGTTCCTCCCTTAGCCAGTTCAAGTGTAACTTGGACAACTGGTTGGGGAACAGGAAGATCATCCCTCATTTGGCACCTAAGTCTCTAATAGATACAGACAGCCTGCTGTAAAAGGTTCATCTCCCAGGCCCCTGCTTCTAAATGTTTATCCCCAGGCTGAAAATGAGCTCTATCTCAGTCAGACTTTCCTGGTAAACAAATGTTAAATAAAATAAATAAATAAATAAAATAAAGTGCATTTTACTGATACATTTGGATCTAAACCACACAAATGGGTAACATATAACCCTGGGATTCATAGAGGTTGCCACCAAGTGTACACTTTCTGAATTCAAGAACATCACTACCACATGACTTGTGCTGTTTATTCATTCAGAAAGGCTACGCTAAGTGTACACTTATTGTAGACTTCATGGTAACCTTTATGAATCCTAGCCATAACCTTCTTTGCTGGACAAGGAAAATGTATTCTGAAGTGGCAGAGTAATATTAATGAAATAAAATAGGTCAAGTTCCATTCAGAGTGACAGCAGATATTTATTACAATCCAAGGAAGATGAATAGTACAGAAAAGCGTAAGAGCTACACTTCTGTAAAGTGGAATCCTTAACTTTATTCTTAACAATGGTACTCGTTTTCTCTTAAAAGTCTGCAACAGCAGCATTTGGGGAATTCTTAAATATGTCCCCCACTCCCATTAGAAGAATACTGGTTGATAATGATTAACAAAAAAAAACAGACTTCTGCCTAGGGAGACCAGCTCTCATTGGCTGCATGAGCTCCCTGCTCACTTGCTTAGTGAAACATTGTTACAGAAGTATGCTTCATATTCGGAATACTAACCACCCCTAGCTGGCGATCCCTGCTGCCATTTCTCTTTCCATTCATTTTATGCACAGGTTCTAGTGATAAACATACTTGTACACCTTAGCTTAAAGATCTAGTAATACTACTTGTACATATTACCTGCCCTTCTCTTCCCTCACCCAGCCTGTGAAGTTATGCAGATACAAGTGGGAATGGACTTAAAGTTGCTTGAGAAGTGGGTCTGTAGCAGCTGATGAGATGCATATGTGGCAAGAATGCCAACTGGTATAAGAGCTGTGGTGCAAATTAAGAAAGCTATAAAGGCAGACATATGACAAGAGCGTAAATAAAAAATTAATTAATAACAGCAAAGTCTTCCAACAGATAAAATAACTTTTATTATAATCTATAATCTCTTGTGTTTCAGCATGTGGTCTTTCAAGTGGGATCTAAACTCCACAAAACCCCACAAATAAAGTTGCATATTTACCAAATGTACTAAACATTAAAAATGCACAACCAGTGAAGAATGAAAGTAATTACTTCATTATCAAATGAGATAATTCCAATGCAGTCCTGAATTTATGTCATTTGCATAAGGCTGTTATACTGCAGGATAAGTAAAGCTTGTTGTTTTCTCAGCACAGACACCATTCTGATTCTCAATTTGAAGAGTAATCCAAATTAACTAATATGTATGTATGTATGTATGTATATATATATATATATATATATATATATATATATATATATATATATATAGTTATTTATATACATATATATATATATATATATATATATATATATATATATATATAGTTATTTATTTATTTATTTCCTTGCCTTTGTTTACTGGGAAAGTCTGTTTTCAGAGGAGGCACAGGAAAAAATCTCCAAACTGCATGTAGTTAAATGAGCTAACATTAAAAATATATTATAATACTCAAGATTATATAACTTAATAGGCAATTACACTATTCTGCACACACTATAGTATTTTTAACATACTAAGCAAAGAAATAGCTATAGAACATAATATATACATCATGTAAAATTTACATCAATAGAACATTCAGCATTATTTTACAGTATATGTACATGTTCCAAATGTAGAATTAGCACTCAGACAAAAGGTAACAGGTGTGCGTATATTTTATCCAAATAGTTAAATCCATTTGAGACCCATAACCAGGAGATTACTATAATAAAAATGTAAGAATTTGGTGATATGTGTTTGATTTGACTATATAAACGGGAAATTATTAATGGGCAGTACTGTTATATTGCCAGATATAATTTCACTGGGATTATAAATTACAGATGGAATAAGATCTAAACAAGAAATATTCTTGGTAATGATGCTGTTACAAGTACAGGTCCATTTGAATGAGAAGTATTTTTCACAAGAGATTTTAAATTGTAGATAAGATGAGATATTTTGATATTTATTTATTTATTCATTCAACATTTGTTTACTGGGAAAGTCCAACTTAGAACAAAGCCAATTTTCAGCAGAGGCCTAGGAGAAACATTCTAGATGCATGTCTTTGTAACATGGGTGGAAACCAGAGCACCAGAGGAAACCCACACAAATGCAGGGAGGACATGCCGACTCCACAAAGAAGGCACCATAGCCAAGAATCAAATCAGAGAACCTCTTGCTTTGAGGCGACAATGCAACCGCTGCACCATTGCATCAATATTTGCTGAGATTGCACACTTCAGCAAGCTATGCAGAGTACAGACTGTCACCTTTTTGATTTTCTATTTCTGAGTGAGTTCTGGGTGTTGTTTTAGTGAATATAGTGCTTGGGGAGTAGGTATACCCATTTAATAACTTGTGGGTAACAGGGCATCTGTCTGGGACATACAGAATACTGCAGGCAGTCTTACTATGAAAACAGGATAGTAGATTACATAACTCCGTACAGTTAAAGGAGTGAAGTGCTGAACTGCAAATCTTAATCTGTGGTCTAGTGATGTGTTCGGTTAATATAGTTAATTGCAAACTTTATAATTTTATTATAAGATTGCTGCAGTTTAGCTAGCTAAGAGGACTGTAGGTTAGTGAAAACTGATCAGACATAGAGGAGACTATGGGACAGATAGATCTAACCTACAGGGCAATATTCATAGTCATTCTGCTTAGGCATAATGAGAAACTGTCTGTCTACTCCTAAGTGCAGCTCAGTTACAATTTATAGTCACCAGTTGCACTGGTTTTAATTAGTCTGAGATGACTGTTAGAAAATAGATGCAAATGAGGAACAGTTGGAAAAATCTGGAACTATTTTATGCTAATTAGGAGCTCTTCTCATCTAACTGCAACTCATAGTCACTTTTTAATGCACTTTTGTGCCATGCACACAAGGGCTGTAAAAAATGCATTGCACCTTTTCTATTTACTTTGCAGTCACTGGAGATGCATGCATTTGCTACCAGCTAAGCATTTTCCCACACTAAGCAGACAAGATGAATAGTATGCAGACAAGGACTGACACGTTCGCACACTAGTTATTTTTCTACAATACCGATGTTGGATTTTGATGGAGTGGCATCAGTCATCATGTGTCCAGTGTTGTGGGGTAAGTGAGTCAAGTGCTAGTTATACTAGCAGGGACTGAGGGCAGAGAAACAGAAGGTTTAAGAATTTTTGTGAATGTACTGTTTCTTTTACATGCAGTGTCAACATTAGCCTATGCTGAGTGTTATGTGTCAGAAAGTATTTCCATTATGATACTTGATTTTACTATTTTCCCTTTGTTATTCTCTGCTATGTTTTTTTCTTCACATTGCTGAAGTATATGCTGCAGTAGCCTTCTGTGTAAGTGGACTGCTGTTTGAGTACTAGTCCCCTAAAACTAATTTTGAAAACTTAGCCATCTCTGCCTGTTTTGACCCATCTTTTCCATCTTTGCAGGAAAGCAAACAAAATGTGGAGAACTTACGGCCCATTCACAATTCTTACTGGGGAAAGGTATGCCTAGCTTCTTTGCGAAGGCATTCGACTGCCTTTTACCTACTAAGGATTATAATTGTATTCAGCTGGCACATTGACCCATGTGGACAGCAGTAACAGTGACACTTTGCACTTTACTACCATGTCATTCATAAGTTGTGAAGAGAGCATTAAATGTCATGTCTCAACATTAAATGACGGAAACTGTCCAACACATAGCCATTAATTACAATGATTCCAGTCTTTTACATGTAATTTATAGTTATCCCTGTCATTCACAAACTAGTTTTATTCGACGGTGCTTTTCCTGGACTGTCGGTGCAGAGCATGGCTCAATGCAGGGCTAAAATGGTGCACTGTGAGGACAGTGGGTGTAAGTTAGGACTATTTTACAAAGTTCTCATTGACATGAGACTTATCCACACAGTTCATCATGAATTGCACCATAATGCAAATGTGTATCCCATCTTAAGGGTGCAAAAGCTTTTGGCTCAAAGCACTTGTGGCTTCCTCTGCATATGATAAACAGCTTTTAACCTCCTTTACACCAACTGGATTATGCAGCTCTGCAGTGGCTGTTTCTGCACAGGACTGCACTTTCCCATATTTAGTGCTGTTTGCTTTTCTTTAGTTGATTTGCACGGAAACATCACTTTGCTCTTTGCCAATTGCCCTTGTGCTTATGTAAAGTATGGGGATTGTTCAAGGCAGTTTTCAGTTTTGCAAATGAATGCTGCAGTTCATCTTAGAGCAGTTTGATTAAAAAGGCTGCATGTATTAAGCTGACTTATATAAATACTAAATTACATTTGGGGGTAGGATAACGTTTCAGCAGGGACAATTACCAAGGTGTAAATAAAGAAGATGGGATTTCCATCACATAGGGCAAGGGAAACATTTGAACACAAATAAAGAATGAATTAATATAAGCTCTGATACAGCAACAGAATTAACAAAACCAGTAGAATTATTTTGTTGTATGCCATAGGAAGCAATTGTTAATGATTTAAAATTAGTTAACCTCGCAGGTAACAACATAATATGAAAATGTAATACTCGAGCTCAGATATTATGCCTATTATGAGAGTATAGGTTACCTATATTAAGTAGTTTAGGCTAGGATGGAAACTTTATCAGACATGCTACTTTGAAGATGCATAAATAAAATGTAATGATGGTACAAATTAAATAGTAATAATTAGGGACAGTTGTTGTTGCTGTCTTTCGGCTTTTCCCGGTTAGGGATCGCCACAGCGGAACTCCGGTCCGCTAATGATTGGTAGTTGATTTTTACATGCCGAGTTACCAGCCCTGGTGCACAACCTTCAATGAAGGTATGCCCATTCACGCATGTCTCTACGCAGAAGACGCTCCAGCTGAGAATCGAACTGGACAGCGTCTTACTGTGAGGCGACAACGCTACTGCAGCACCACCACCGTGGGTCTGTTGAATATTTCTCACATCAGTTGAATGTTGATACAGGATATTTATTACCCTATAGATTATAATAACAATAATAAAAAGCCTATCTGTGATATAGCTAATGTATTTTGTAAAGCAGTAAGCATAAAATATGAATCTGCAATTTTATTAAGGAAAACTGCAGACAGAGAGAACAGTTTTCTTATAATTTGAGTAAAAGTGAATGGACAGCTATAAAAGGACTTAGAAATAATGAACAAATAGCTATTATACAATGACTGGTCATTAATATTCAATAACATGCCTGCTGATTGGTCAGCCCAACTATCACGCCCATTGTAAAACTGAGCATTTACCAATAGAAGAAAGTCCTGCTGCTTTCTAGTTTTCTTAATTTAAAAAAATAAAAAAAAATAAACTAAATCTGAACAGGTATGAGACAGATGGGAAAGAGAAAATACGAGGAAAATCAGATGCATTATGCAAAACTAAAGAAATATACCTGATTATCCTTGTATTTTCTCTGCCCTGTCTCTCTCGTACTTCTGAATGGATCCAGATTTCATTTTTATCTTCTATTTAAAAAAAAAAAAAAAAAAGTTAACAGATACATTCCTTTCTCAGTTGCATATGCATGAACAGTACATTAAAAAAGCCCAATGATACAGGGAAAAAAGTGGAAGAGCACCATGGTGCCATTATACAAAGACATTATTTAAGAAAAGTAAGTATTTTTTTTATTAAATAATGTCATTGCATAATAGACTGTGGTGGTGGTGCTGCGGTAGTGTTGTCGCCTCACAGTTAGAAGTTGCCCGTTCGATTCTCAGTTAGAGCATCTTCTGTGTGGCGACATGCGTGAATGGGCATTCCTTCGTTGAAGGTTGTGCGTTAGGCCCAGCAAGCCAGCACGTAAAAATCTACTTGCCAATCATTAGCAGACCGGAGTTCCGCTGCGGTGACCCCTAACCGGGAAAAGCCGAAAAGACACAAACAATGTCATTGCATAATAGCTTCACCCTCATGACCAAACTACACCAACTATGGGTAAATCCAGCATTACCCACACCCAGCCATGGGTTGTTGCTATATTATACCATGATCCCCCCAAAACGTGCACGCTGATTGGCCAGCGTGCCCGTTGTAAATCGAGTTATACTAATGGAAAAAGGTCCGGTCGCCCGGACTTTTTTCCATTAGTATAACTCGGTTTTTTAAAACACTGTCTCGCTATGTTAAATGGGTTTAACAAAGCGAGACAGCTTTAAAATAAGCAACGGAGATCTCTGTTGCTTATTTTAAAGCTGTCTCGCTATGTTAAACCCATTTAACATAGCGAGACAATGTTAAAAACGGAGAAAGCAAGATCTCCGTTGCTTTTTATGTTCGCTATGTTAAATGAGTTTAACATAGCGAGACAGTTTTAAAATAAGCAACGGAGATGTCCGTTGCTTATTTTAAACTGTCTCGCTATGTTAAACTCATTTAACATAGCGAACATTGAAAAAGCAACGGAGATCTTGCTTTCTCCGCTTTTGCCACAACTCTGATGTACTGCGCGGCGCGGTACATCAGGACTGCCGGATGCCAGACATCTGCGGAAGGGCAGTAAACAGGCATTATACTATGCCATTATTTAAGAAAAGTAATAGTTTCTTTTCTTAAATAATGTCATGAGTATAATAGCAATAACCACTTCTGGGTGTGGGTAATGCTAAATTTACCCACGGTTGGCTTTGTTTGTTCCCTCGGGCTTCGCCCTCGGGACCAAACCACGCCTACCGTGGGTAAATTTAGCATTACCCACACCCAGGCGTGGGTTATTGCTATATTAAACCATCTAATACAGGTAGTTGTATAATTGTTCCCCCAGACATCCACATTTGTAAGCTGCTTTGCTACAGCCAGTACCAACAGAAAATAGTGGATGAGCAGTCTCTCAATCAATCAGACTTGGTGTGATGCAGACACCTTTGGAGTTAAGGCTTCCACATCATGATAGGCCTTTCTGAATCACAGGGCCTGTCTCTCTGCCCTTTCTTATTACCTAAAATGCACATTTTATTATTTTTATTATTATTATTCTTGTGGCTTTTGTCATACTGCTTTTGATTGCCTTTGACACTTATCTTGATGTTCTTGTCTAAATAGCTGATCTTTGCCTTTAAGATTTCATTTCTTCAGCCCTTTTTATTAGATATCTAGTATACTGACATATATTTACTGTCTGTTTTGTACTTCTACCACATGGAAATCCTTTCATCTTCTTTCTGAACCTTGTTAAAATGTCCTATATATAAAGTCACCATCCCATTTACCTCTACTCCTTCAGATATTTTCCCACTGTAGTTGCCTGAAGTATAATTCAGTTTATTTGTAATCAGTTACAACTCTAAGTCATATTTTGAGTTTTTTTGATAAAGAACGTCTTACTGGAATATGTACTGTTACTGTGACAGCAGAGTTATCTCTACCAGCCAAAGGGGATCAATGTGACAGTCATTCAAAGTTGTATTTGTAAGTATTTACTCAATGTCCAGTATATACATCATTTTTATCTTGTGTGTTTGTTTACACTTTGTCTCAGGTAGCTTTCTACAATGAACTTACTAAAAGTGTATTTCATTTTCCTTTTGAATCAGCCCCCTCCAACTCTTTAAATCTGGTAGGTTAAGGTAGGTTAAGGTCTCCGATGATTCCACCTGTTTGTGCATCTAAATCTATAAGTTCTACCTTGGGAAATGTCAGTGACACAGCCATATCCCAGAATGGTGAGGGATAGCTGTGTGTATGTTCAAGCCTGCTGCATGTGCCAGCACAAGCTATATGCTACATCCACCATGTAATATTAACAGCAATGTACTGAGACAGGTTGTCCTGATATTTTGATGTACCTGTTGCCTGTACAATCAAAAAATGTCAAACAAATAAAGCACCCATCTTTATATTGCAAGTCTTTGCTAAGGATGGAAACCAAGCACAGCTTAGGAGGAAAAAGATACACAGATTGCTATATGCTTTTAGAATAATGTGTACCTCCCCAAAGCTACTTGCAGGCCCTGGAATTTGTCTTATGCCTCTGTGCTGCTATTACTGCTGCCCAGATATCTGATACATCTTCTAAATTCTGTACAACTTAGCAAACAAAATCGTGGGCCATCAAACAATGAAACAGTATGCCTGTTTGTGTAGCATGTTGGTAAAGGAGATTAGATTGCATGAATGCCTGAATTGCTTCATTTTACTACCATGCATCTGTGAAGTAAAGCTTGCTGCCTACTCACTCTTTGCCACTCCTTTTATTTTTATTAAATCTGAACAAGTTTTTCTTATTTCACATTAAGTTCTGCTTATTTCTCATTGAACCATAATTGTTAGTGAAGCAGTTATTCATAAATTGCCCTGCAAAGTGTGTGCCCTCAACTATAAGTACGTATCTGACTTTCTGAATTTCGGCTACCAGCTAAATTAGTTAAAAATGTTCATAACTTCATAAGGTACGAAGTAACACCAGAAAGCATCATCTCATTTCTTTTTTGTTTTCCTAACTTAAGCACAGATCAAACTACTTAGTTTAACTTAGTTTAATTTCTCCAAGTATTTTGGGTTTCTAATACCATGACAGGAATGGACCTAATTCCTAAGTCAAAGTAACGTTAAAATTTATGAAATTAGTATTGTTTCAATCTTTGATGTTAGTGAAAAATGTTCTTGACAGCACCTGCAATGTGCCCAGAACTAATTTGAAAATTCACAAGGAGTTATATGTATCGGTAGCATATTTATATATGACTGTAAATTCTTTGTATAAGACCCATTGTTCCTACTACTATTGGAACTGTCTGGGTATCCTTCTTCCACATTGCACTCATTTCTGCCTGCAAATCCTGGTATTTATGACTTTGTGTCTGTCTGTACATAACACACTGTAATCACTGGGTGCAGCAATTTCAATGATCAATGCTACTTTTGTCTTTTTTAATGGACTGCTATATCTGGTTTTCTCACATTAATTTTTTGAATTGTCGCATACGGGTGATCCCATGTGATATAAGCATCATTATTATCTATAATGCTTTGTGGCTCATGTTTCCAATCCTTCTCAGCTATTTCAATATTGTAATGTTTGTACAATCTCTAGTGCAACAGCCTTGCCACATTATAATACCTTTCAGTATGCAGGCCCTCTGCCATTAAGTGTATTACACCCAGCAATAAGATATGCAACTGTTTCCAGTTCTGTTTTACAGAATATACATTTGTCTATTGCTTCCACATGTAAGTAACATGTACAGTCTATGGTGATATTAGATTACCATGATGATCGGTGTGATCAGTGATAAAATGGTTGCACCTGTGTAAAACCTAAAAAGGTTTATCCATAATGCATGGGGCAGTATCGAGCCATTAAGAGTTCTAGGTAAACCTGACAAGATATTTCTATGTGATGTGAGAGCGTGTAACATGTATGGAAAATAAATGCAATGTTGCTGTGCTATATGAAAGCATGTAAGTTGTATGAAAAATTAATGCAATTGAGTTATGAACAACAATACTGGTCTCCCAAGTGTATGGTTCTGAAATATAGTATGGAGCATGACATGGTCTCAATTGTGGGATCAAACTAAATTGAGAGAATTAAACCAAAAATTGTCAAGTCTTCATCAATAAACGAAAAGGCAATTTGGAGGGAGAAAACCACTACGACTGTTTTAAAACCTCTAACGGTCAACTTTATTTCCACAACACGATATACACATTAACGCTTATTGTCTACACTGTGTTTTTGTTTCTTACAACTTCTTCAGATGTCAATTACATAAAACAATGTCTACCTCACTTTATGTATACACATCCAATTATTCAAAATCCAATAAACTAAGATTTCGCAATTAGGATACACTTTTGTAAAATGAGAGAATGCTACTTTTGCTACAATAAAACTAGCAATATTCAAACAGATGAAGAAATGACAATTGTGTCACACAAAGCCGTCACAAGAGGTGTAGCTGGGGTGTGGTAAAAGGGGCTCAAACTATTAGGGGGCATGTGTGACAAATGCTAATTGGTCTTTAATGCATTATTGGCAGTCAGAATTAAATGTTAGTATTGCATTTGCTGTCAAGAATGAAGCACTTCCGCACTTGTGTGTGATCTACACTATAGGAATCTGCTAGCTACAAATGTAGCAGTTTGCTACAGCTTAAAAGACACAGAGACAGAGCCTTTTGTTTTGGTCCTCAGGTATGAGTCCCACCAACAATTTAATGACATTTCAGCATGGTATTGACTCAAATGAGTTGGCTACCAGTAAAACCAAAGCTAAAAATAAATAAATAAATAAAAAACAGAAATGGCATTTGACTTTACAAGATTGTCAGTGTGACCAATACAGAGGCAAAGGTTTACACATTACACAATAACAGCCAATATGGAGAGGAATACCATGAGATTCAGATAAATTCTTGTTATGCTATAGACAGAGATGCTGAACCTATTCTTGGTGATTTCAAACATTCTGAGGGACAATACCTAACTACAGAGGCTGTGATAGTAAAGCTAGATGAACATTTTGTGTTAAACAAAATGTAATACACAAAAGACTGTGCTTCCATAAATGTGTTCAAAAAGGGGACAATTCTGTAGAAGCATCTGCAAGGCATTCATATGAACTGGTAAAATATTCTAAGCTTGGTGACACTAAAGGAAAGCAAATAAAATTGTCATAGGCATTACATATCATGAAATTTCACAAAAGTTACAGCTTGAGACAAATTCAGCAGCAGAGAAAGCTGCACAAATTGCTCAACAGACTGAACAAATTAAAAAGCTGTGTCAAGGCCTGACAGTGTTGAGAGATAAGTGAAATCAAGCAGAAGCGTGCAAAAAAAAAAAGCAAAGTACAAAGAATGCAGAGGCTGGTTTACATATGCTAGTGACATTAAAACTAATGAATGCAAGAAGAGGACTGCATCAAGATGCAACCTTGTGCATAATGATTCAGATCTGTGTTTAGCAAAGTAGAATGTGTCAGAAATGCAGAAAAATGAGCTGTTGTGTGCAAATGCAACAAAATGAGACACTTAGCTGTTGTGTGCAAATGCAACAAAATGAGTTAGTTAACTGTTGTCTGCAATACTAAAGTGGTCAAAGAATTAACAATTTGAGGCCAACATAAGAAAAATGTAAACTTTCTTTTTGGATCTGTGAGTTAGCACTCAACCAAGATAATGAATGACATGTCAGACATCACTTTCATGGCATGCCAGGAAGGTTTAAGATAGATAGAGGGGAAAAGATAACAACAGTGTCACATGGTACATATAGAAGCATCTTTAAAATGTCCACAGCTAGTCAAAGGAGAAGTGGATGTGTGCAGATGATGCAAGAAGTTTAGATGTCATGAGAAGGTTCTAGCTATAGTGAAAAGGAACCAAATATTAGTTTCGGATCTACGTGTGGTTGAGTCCTTATATAAAAGAGTAGAGCTACTGCATGTAAACTGGGGCTAATTGCTAGAATGGAATAAATAAGCACTGATATGTTTGGTGTTGATGGACTCCTTAAACTGTCAGCTAATCAAGATTCATTTGAAATCTGCTGTAGTTTCTTATGCCCTCAATACAGTAGAAAAGAGAACCATTGTCCATCCCACCTAAGACAGAGGCTGAGCTAAATCAAATGCAATTAAGGTTACAGAACCTATTGACTGGTGTGCTCCAATGGTGCCAGTATAAAAGAAAAATGGCAATGTGATAATCCATATTTACTTGAAATGTCTAAATGATGCAATCAAGAGGGAGATGTTTGTCTTGCCTATCTTGGAAAGCCCAACATCCAAGCTAACTGGGGAAGCAATGTTGTCCACATTAGATGCATTGAGTGAGTTCTGGCAAATACCCATTGACCCAAGCAGTAAAAATTGACCCAAGCAGTAAAAAGTTAACCACATTATTTTACCTAGTGTGATGGTTTTAGTTCAGATGGTTAGTTTTTGGAATTATCTAAGCAATTAAGTCTTTCAGCATGAAATGACTATACTTTGCAAAGACCATGAGAGGACAGTAGTTGTGAGGGATGGTATTTTGATGTTTGAGCCTAATAAAGAGTCACATGACAAGATGTTAAAGGCAACGCTTCAGACCACTGAAGAGTCAGGGCTCAACCTCAATAAACAATAGGCAAGATTAAAAGTCAATATTTCAGACAATGCACCAGTGAAGATGACATCTGTCCTGATTCAAATAAAATAAAAGCTGTGACTGAATTACCATGTCTAGATAATATCACAGAACAATGACAAATGCTTGGCATGGTAAACTGTCTGGGCAAATCTGTGCAAGAGCTGTCTGTGGTGCTACATATTCTAACAGAATATGCAGCATGTACATGGGATGACACCCGTACGTGCTTATTACAATGTCACGGTAGTAACACAGTAGTATATGCAGATGGTACCACCCACAATGTCACAGTGGTATGTGCAGATGCCACCAGCCACAATGTCACAGTGATATATGCAGATGCCACCAGCTATGGTATTGAAGGTTACTGTAACAGATTATGACAAGCTGACGCCTGCAGCTTTCTGTTCCAGAATATTAGCAGAGACTGAAAGGAGATATTCGCAAAGTGAAAATGAATAACTACCAGGAGCAGGAGCATGTCAATACATATTGCATGACCTGTTGGACCTAGAGAGTTCCCAGCACCAAACAGATCACAAACCGCTAGTACCACTGATACATTTATATGACTTGGACAAAGTTCCTCCAAGGTGTCAATGGATGCAGGCATTTTAATGTAAAAGCAGTCCAGGGTCTGGGGAGAATTGATACTGGTACATAACCTAACCAGAAATCCAGTAAATGAGACAGTCCAATCAGATATTGATCTTGATGATGATGATGATGATGATGATGATGATAATGATGTGGGTGCACATGTACAAGCCATAATATCTATCAGATCAATCAAGTCTCATAGGATGGTCTCCCTCACAAAAAAAAAAACATCTTAGCAAGAGTCAGACCTGCAGACCATAAATGTCTTTGTTTGTGATGGGTGACATAGTAAATACACACAGAAAATTCATTCATTATACAAATATTTCAGAGGGAGAGCTCATTTCTCAGAGCATGAAAGTTTCTGTACTGTGGTGCCAACAAAAGTTTTCAGGCAAATCCACAATGAGAATCAAGGACTGACCAGTGCAAAGAGACAGCAAAACTATCTGTATAGGTTCAAAGGTGTATACTAAACTAACAGCCAATGGGGCCCTTATAAGCCTAATCATTCAAATGAAGTCTGACCTATAAATTTGATTTATTTGAGAAGTGATTTACTCACTGCCTCTATCCATCAGAGACATAAGTGCCAGATCAGGGGTGAATTTCCTATTACCATCCATTGGTCCAAGTTGCTATTAAATAGAGAAAGAGAGGAACACTGCTTCACATGGATGGGGAGCCTCTTCCAGAGAATGGGGATTCTCTGAGAAACAAATTTGTCTCTCCAATATGCCCTATTTATGTCACAAGCAAAATTTAGGTCTTTTAATCTAGTAGTTCCAATGCTGTTTGTTTTGTGGATCTTCAAAAGGTTTATCAAAGTAGGTCCAGGAATGCCTTGTGTGCCAGGCAAATATCACCTCTCAGAAGTCTGTATGATACAGAGTAAAGAGACAGGGCTTTGAGGCAATCAGCATAGTACTTTGCATTTACTCCCTGTATTCTTTTTTGTAAGGACTGCGGTGGTGGTGCTGCAGTAGCATTGTCACCTCACAGTAAGACGTCCTGTTCGATTCTCAGCTAGAGTGTCTTCTGTGTGGAGACATGCGTGAATGGGCATACCTTCATTGAAGGTTGTGCATCAGGACCAGCAACTCGGCACATAAAAATCTACTGCCAATCATTAGCGGACCAGAGTTCCGCTGTGGCGACCCCTAACTGGGAAAAGCCGAAAGACACAATAACATTCTTTTTGTAAGGAACCTTTGTGGGCATTCCAGTTTCTGCATGTGACTGGCAGGTTACATACCAAAATGGGGCATTATACTCTATGATGGGCAGAGTATAGGGGCATGACGACCTCACTTGCTTATCAGTTGAACAACACTGAAAGATTTTCTTACTACCTTGGACACATGTTGGTCAAAGGCTAGGTTACTCTCTACAGCGTTCCCAAATCCCTGACTAGTGAATCAACTTTTAGGAGTGTTTTATTGATGACATGGTTACCTGGGGTGGCCAACTTCCCAAAAGGTACTATAATGCATTTCTTCATACTGAATCTTAAGCCATGGCTTTGTCTCCAAGCTTCTGTCTGTGTTAGACCTTCCTAAAGGGTGTTCTAATCTTGGGAGAATTCAGTGACTGCTCCCAGTTTGCAATCATCTGCAAACTTAGTTAGCCAGAGACCTTTGACATTGGCTTTGTCATATGAGAAGTAGATGCCAAAGAGTAGTAGGCCTAGTGTAGAGCTCTGAGGGACTCAACTGGTGACCAGGCTCCTTGTGAAAGTGGCCTCATAGATTTTAACCCCCAGGTCATATCAGTCAGCCAGCTAGCTAGCTATCCAGTGTATTATAATGAGGTTTATACCTAGTTCCATAAGTTTGCTGAAAATGTCCGAGTGAGGTACTGCCTTATCAACCTTTTCAAAGAAGTCCACCAGATTGGGTAAACATGATATTCCTTTGACAAAGCCAAACTGGGATGGATCCAGTGTCTGGAGGTCTCCTATGTCCTTGGTGGTAATTTCCATGATAATTCTTTCCATTAATTTGTATATATGATTAGTCAGACAAATGAGTCTGTAGTTTCCAGGATCTTTTGAAGGCTCTCCCTTATGAAGGAGAATGATCACTGCAGTGCTCCATTCAAGTGGCTCAAAGTCTGTTTAAGACTATAGTTAAATAATAATTCCAGGGATTCTAATAAGTCTTATTTTAGATTGTTCAGGACACATCCTGGGATATTAACAGGACCTATTGAGCACATGTTCTTGGCTTTAGGGAGCTCAGACAGTAAATGCTTCCCAGTTAGAGTTGGAGGGGTTATGTTTGAGGGTATTTTGGGGAAAGGTTGGTGGTGAAAAGGAGATAAAGTTGAAACTGAATTTGCCCTCTAACAAGTTTGCTATATCAGTGAATGTGGTGCCATTAACCACCAGTTCAGCACATTGCTGTGTCCTGCCCTTGAGGTTTCTTATTTAGCTGAAGAAAGCCTTATGGTTATCATTCACCTGGGAGGATATCTTAACCTTAAAGTTGGTTTTGCTTAACCTAATTAGACCTCTTAGTTGCCCATTTAGTTTGATAACAGAGTTCTTATCTTTATGACAATTACCCTTCCTGAATTTTGCCATAATTCGTTTTTCTTTTACTGTATATCCTATTTAATTTGGGATGCCACCAAGTTTGTTTGTTTCTGGAGATGGTCCTGGGCTAACGTCTGGTAGATACAGCAGTTTCTATGCAGCCATTCACATGGTTGCTCTGATTTTCTAAAAGTAATTCAGCATTGGCTACAGTGTTTCTGGGGTTTGGAGTGGCACTGAATTTTGACAAACCATCACTTAATAAAAGGTAATTTTTCCTTGGAATAATTTCTGGTTTTAATGGGGTTATAGAGG
This sequence comes from Protopterus annectens, assembly GCF_019279795.1. Classification (NCBI taxonomy): domain Eukaryota; kingdom Metazoa; phylum Chordata; order Ceratodontiformes; family Protopteridae; genus Protopterus; species Protopterus annectens. Next base: position 306,048,645 of record NC_056748.1, read on the forward strand.
TGATTTTTATTTCATAGGAGACAGCTTTATGTTTGACCTTACCAGGATGGATGAGACAATGGGAAGTGCAGCATTTTCCCACATTTGTGAGCATGAGGTCCAGTTTGTTGAAGCCTCTAGTGGGTCTATTCACTATTTGATCAAGAGTGTTTGTATTTACAAAGTCCGGGAACCTTTGTGTTTGTAGATTTGAAGCCAATATTGGATTTCCAGTCTACAGAGGGGTAATTAAAGTCTCCCATGAGTAGGGAGTTAGGCTGGATAGTAAGTGTCCAAGTGTGATAGTAGGTCCAAGTGTGCATTGTGATCTTCTTGGGACATGGAGCGTGACCTATAGCTGGCTATGGTATGGTACAGGATTTTGTCTCTATGATGATCTGCAGTGTAGGAACTCCAGCATGTCATCCTGTTTGACCACCTAGAGGTACGCTTGTATTGATGTATATTGAGACATCTCCATCTTTGCTCTTGTGTCTGCAGATACTGTTCTAAAAATATGGAAGGCACTGAAACCTTGTGCTGCCAAGGTACTTTTGCGCTTTAAACCATGCCAATAATGGCCTCAAATCTATAGACACATGAATTCCTAGACGTCATAAATATTCTTGAGTGTGAGGAGGGCTTGGTGGGAGTGTAGTTTTTTATTTAGGCTCCAGGCATTGAGCAATAACACCTTGAGTTTCAGTTGAGTTGATTTTTCTGTATCTGTAGGTTTATCCATTTGGCATTGCCTAAAAAGTGCACTATGGAGGTGTATAAAGTTTTTCCAAGTGTTCAAAACTCTAGAGGGGAAAGGTGCAGACCATCCTTGGCAAAGCAATGTGGTCTGTTAATCATGTCCTCCCAAGCTGACAAATATTGGATCCCTTCAAAATGACAATGGAAAAACAGACAATTGTTAAAATCAGTCATCTTTTGCTCATATTGTGGTATGATTTTGGTGATAGTAACATGCTGCGCCAATGCTAGGCTCATACCAGACTGAGACACACAGTCTGAAAGCTCCATAATGTCTCTTTTCATATAGTCCTGGGAGGTACATCTCAGGTCACTAGTTGCCAAATATCAATGCTAGCATAACAAGTTTGTATTTAAGTATCAGTTCTGTACTGAACACTGAACTCCTATAAAGAGAGAGCTCCTGGCTGTATCTGTAATGCTAAAGGGGTATGAAAGGACTTTACAGCAGACTTGTGAGAATATACTGGGGAAACATTACCTAGCAGTGGTGGAGTACTGTTCCAATGATACTGAGGCAGCTGATCTAGCCATCTTCAGTAACCATTTGGTACGCGAGAACCCACTTACGACCAAGTGCTCCACATGAGGGGTGGCTACCAAAGTGGTCATTGGCAATGGAGATCAATTGTTATCCCCCTGAGTTTCAAACATTCACAAAGGAATATGGGCTTGTCCACTTAACATAGCACACTGTGCTCCTGAGTAAACTGTATGAACCACTAAACACATTTAATCAGCCTGACCTGCACTTAGCTCTAATGACCCACAGAGCAATGCCACATAGTCTGACCAGGGAGTCCGACAGATCTGATGTTGGGGAGGCAGAATCAAACCCCCATATTTCAGTGCTTGTGCCAAAGCTCTTGCCTAGAATATAACATAAGATACCATGGAACAAAATGACCAAAGGGCCAAATTTTCATACAAATATTTAGAAGACAAAAGACTTTCAGTTTGTTCCTTGCCGGACTTGAATCCAAGTCAGACCGTCCATCTCAGTTTAGATGAAAAAAAAGAAGGGAAACAAGTGTGACTGTTGCCAAAGAAGCATATCCAAGATCATATATGTAATTTTAGGCAGTGATGAAGCTGTAGTAAGGAGAAATCAAATGCACATTCAGACCATTCGTGGTATTTCTTAACAGAGTAGACAGTCTTCACAAATACAAGAGTAATTCCCATGACCCAAAAAAGTGAGAGACTCTGAATCAGGGTCAGAATCAAATCCCTGGACTTGTTGTGATGTTGCAAAGGAGACACATTGTCCAAAAGAGACAAGCTACCCAAAAGAGGTGTTATTCAACAAATAACAAACCCCTTGTATCTGCAACTTGTGAGTTACTTCATGAATGCCAACTGTAATTTGCTGTACAGTAATGTCAAGTGGTTTTAATATTGCATATTCTCAACATGGAAATGTTTTAAAAAGAAAATACAAATATGCATGCAAACAGTTTGCTGTACAAATGTGCACAATATGCTTCTCAAAAGGGAATTTAATTCACTTCAAGGTTGGAGGAGATGTTGTGATGTCAGATTATATTAGTTAGTAACAGACTGTTCACATTTGCGTAAAACATAAAAGGGCTTTACCTGTAATGTACAGGGTAGTGTTAAAGCTAGTTGTCATTATTAGTTGACTGTGAACCTGACAAGATGCACATGTTGGTGTTCTCGGTGACAGCATATAACTAATAAGGAAAATAAATGCAACAAACTTATACACAGCAGTCGTGGTCTCCCAGGAGTTACATTTCCTGCAATATAGCACAGAGCAGGACACTACCTTTAGGACTCTTTTCAAAATTTTCCTCAAAGCGTTTCACTAAAACCCTCATAAATCTCTGCTGCTACTGAAGAAATGCATTTATCCATTTTATTCCTAATCTTTAGTGCAACTGATGACAAGGTTGTACCTCCTTTACATAGACTGAGTTAAGGATTGTTTTCTTGGGGGATATATCCCACATGTAATATTCAGTTACTTCTGTATTTACAGTTGCTTTACTAATGGTCATGCTTGTGTCTTTAAATCTTTCCAGTATAAACATCTTTAACTGCAGATGTGTCCCAGTACATGAGCATGTAGCGGTCTCAGTCCGTACCATTCTGCTTCTGTAGGCTCATAGATCATGATTCCTAACTTTCCCTGACATTTTAGAAGCCTTGCTTGCTATTCCTCATTGACTTCACCATAGGTTTATCATGCAACAGATAAGCCTCATAATTCCCAAATGTAGGAGAGCTAGCCTCTTACAGTTTGAACTTATTCTCAAGCCATACCTTCAATACATTTGTTTTTATTTATTCTTTCATTTCACTTGTCTATAGGAAAATAGTTTTTTATTCAGGCATGTCCAAAGGTCAGCTCCCAGTGTTCTCTCCTGTCTATCTAATGAATCTGGGCATCTTGGGGCAATTGCCTCATGTACACAGACAACCCTCTCCTCCTACCGCCCAACACTACAACTTGTGAGAGATGCACTTATCTAGCCAAATTGGAGGTAAAGCTCTCTCCAACCAAGACTGAACTTGACAGTCAAGAGGAGAAGGTAAACACTTGCACCACACCACATTCATCACATAGTCCCACTAAACTTACACCAAAAAAATCCACACGTCGAAACACAAAAACATTCATGGAGGCTCTCAATAATAATCAGCTCAAGCAACAGAGACCTCCAAAGCAGAAACACAAGCAACCTCCACCCCCCAACACAACCCAAATGATACATAGCCCACAGACTCAGTGTGCCACTCAACCACAGCCCATAAGGCAAAACAACATACCCAACACACTAGTCATAGGTGACTCTATAGTCAGGCACACTGATGTCCCACTTACCAGGCTAAACAAGGAGAAGGTTACTGTCAGCTGCCTGTCAGGTGCCAGGATCTGCCTCGTAACCCATGCACTCAGGTTACTCCACAACAAATACAAATATGACTCTGTCATTGTCCATGTTGGTGTGAACGACCTGAGACGTACCTCCCTGGACTACATGAAAAGAGACATGGAAGAGCTCTCCGATCCTGTAGCCCAGGCAGGTAAGACCCTAGCCCTGAGTAGCATCCTGCCATTGCCCAGAATGATACCGAGTACAAGGACAAAATGAATGACTTCAACAATTGGCTAAGCTTCTGGTGCTATTCTAAGGGGATCCAGTATCTGTCTGCCTGGGACGACATGATCAAATGACCATGATGCTTTGCCAGAGATGGCCTGCACCTGTCGCCCCTGAGATTCTGGATATGGCTAAGGCTCTTGCCACCCCTAGAGCGCCTTTTTTAGGCAAGGTTCAAATGACAAATTCACCACCATAACAGGAACAGGAGGCAAAAACTGAGGGTAATGCTACTCAATGTTAGAAGTCTAAATCTCAAAATGCACTCTCTCAAGGCACTCCTTAAAATGGAGAACATCGATATCTGTGCAGTGACTGAGACCTGGTTCAAGGCTCCAGAGGGCACCCCTGCATTACCAGCCTATAACTCATTCCACACTTTTCGGCCATCTAACCTGGACCGGAACACAAAAGGCGGAGGTGTGTCCATATTCATTAAGGATATCCACACCTCCAGGCTAGTTGCTCAGCATAATGCATCCGAGGTTATCTAAGTGCAACTAACTCTGGGAAAAACTGCAATCCAAACTGTAGCTTGCTACAGATCCCCCACCATGCCCCAGGATTCACACTCCTCTTTTCTTAATATACCGGAAAATATTAGGATTCAACCAAACACCCTAATAATGGGCGATTTCAACTACCCCACCATTAACTGAGAAAACTACTCATGTACCAACTCCTTCGCTCAACGCTTTCTGGAATTCATAAATTCCAGTGCACTGGATCAGCTTATCCACACTCCCACCAGGGGCAACAATATCCTAGACCTAGTCATTACCAACATGAGTGACCAGTGTTCCACACCTGAAGTCAACTCCTCATCAGTCAGATTCGACCATAAGTTAATCACCCTAGATATCCACATCCAGCCCCCACCCCCACCCCCATTAAGGAAACCACGGTAAAGAAATTTCTCCAAAGCTAACTTCATGCTTCTTAAGACAGAAGTGGTGAACTTCATGACACCCATGCAGATGGACAATACAGTTACAACTGCTGAATCCTACACAAATGCACTCTATAAGCACTTACACAAGTGCATGGAACGTGCTACCCCAAACAGAACCAAGACGCTATCCTCCAAAAAAAGAAAGCCAATCTGGTGGTCCCCTGCCATAAACAAACTCTACAAAAGAAGGATGAAACTGTTGCAAAACAGAGTAAAATCCCATGAGTGGAGGAGCTTCCTGATCAGCCTCAGTAAGAAGCTGAGATCCCTTATAAGATCCTCCAAAGCTAGCTACGAATACAAAATCACCACTGATTCTAAGGACAACCACAAAGCATTCTATAGCTATGCCAAGAATCTCAATGGCAACACCCAGATCTCCTCTGAGTTACAGCACAACAGCATGGAAATTACAGAACCAACTGATATTGCCAACATCCTGGCAGATAGGTTCAGTACTAACTTTACCCCCCTCTCACCCCCTAAAGGGCCCATATCTATACAGGAAGAATGCAGAGTCCCTGTAATCACAACTACGCAGGTAAAAGCTGCACTCTCTAAAGCCAAAAACACAGCATCCATGGGAATGGACAACATCCCAGGTTGCGTTTTACATGAACTTCAGAATGAACTGGCTCCCCACCTAAGCACCATGTTCAATCATAGCCTTATGTCAGGCTTTGCACCCACTGAATGGCACACAGCAACAGTTATCCCACTCCACAAAGGGGGAGCCACCACTGATCCTGGGGACTATTACCCTATTAGCCTGACAAGCCTGGTCTGCAAGGCCATGGAACGCATCATCATTGAACTCATAAACAAAGACATTGGTAACCTCCAAACTCTGGATCCCACCCAGTTCACGTTTGTGAAAGGCAGATCATGCCTCCTGAACCTAATCTACTTCTTTGAGGCAGTCACCAAAGCCGTAGATGAGGTTAAGGTGGTTCACACAGCCTATCTTGACCTCGTCAAGGCTTTCAATGCTATCCCCCATTCTGGAATTATAGCTAAACTCACAAAACTAGGTATAAATCCCTACATCACAAGATGGGTTGCCAACAGGCTCATTGACAGAATCCACATTGTAAAAGTTGCACACTCCAAATCTGACTTCAAACCAGTGACAAATGAAGAAACACAGGGTTCAGTCCTGGGACCTCTCCTGTTTGGTATCTACTTCTCTGAAGTACAGGCTAACACAGAAGGCCTTTAGCTAATGAAGTTCACAGGAGCCATAGAAGAGTCCTCAAATGATATAGACATCCTACAGAATGGCCTCACTGAGACAGATGCCTGGTGTCAGAGCCATGGCCTCAAGCTCAATGCCAAAAATTGCATTGTCATCCCCTTTGGTAAAAACTCTGTACCCAAGAACTACCATATAGGCGGCAGTCTACTTAATGCCGAATGTGTGACAAGAGACATTGGAACCCAGGTGGACAGTAGTCTCTCCTTTGATAATCACATTGCCACAGTAGTCAGGAAGTCCTTCTACATGGCACACCTCATCACAAAAGGGTTCTTATCCAGGAAAAAAGAGGTCATTGTTCCCCTCTCCTCGACACTCATTAGACCCGTTATAGAGTACAAGGCCCCTTTTGAAATGTACCTCACAAGACATCTGCAGCAGCTAGAAAGGCCACAGAAGTACCTCACAAAGAGGATTACTGGCCTCAAATAGATGCCCTACACTGACCGTCTCAAAAAACTCCAGCTTTACTCCTTAGCATATTGCCGACTCCTAGGTGATCTCTGCCTAACATATAAAGCTATGTCAAACCCAGGGCTGATGGACATGCTACACCTAAAGAAATCCCAGTCCCCCCAAGCTACACGCTTTAAGGACCTAAACCTTGTCACCACAATAAACAAGACATGCTGGAGGGATAGACTCCTGTCCCAGAGACTTCCCATACTCTGAAACAAGCTACCCATCTATGTCAAGCAAAGTTCCTCATTAGCACTCTTCAAGAAAAATCTTGATGAGTGGATGGGAAATAGTAAATACACCTCTGTGGCTCTGCTTGACAGGGGCACATGAAAATAACATTCTTGGGTGGAGTAAGCCAGGAAACCTTTTTGGCTAGGCTTAATTAGGCCCTTGGGCCAATAGACTAGTACACACCTATGAACCTATAAAACGTATTTGGGAACCAGCTGCTTCCCTTACACAGGGAATATGTAAAAAAGTAAAGCAATAACCAACTACATTACCAGCTTTCAACATCAGGTTAACAATTCCTGTTTTTTTTTTTGTTTTTTTGTAATGTTTCTGTATTTCACAGTACATGGAGCAGACAAATCTCCATGCGCTACAAAGAGTTATGATCCAATCGCCAATCATAACTTAAAAGTACATGTACTCAACATGGATGCCAAGAGTCACTTCTCAAGCATCACTTTCAAGGTGAGTTTCTTGGCATTCATATCTCAAACACATAATAACCAAGTTACAATTGGCGACCTAATCATAATCCTTTATATTACGAAGCCTAATACAAAAGAACAACATATTATGGGATGTTAACAGGATAATCATAAATTCATCCATGGGCTGGTCCCTATACCTGCTAATAGATAGAGGTCAACAGTAAACATTCCCTAACTAACATAACCCCCACTTAACATTTTGCCAGCCTCCTAAATGACATGACTCTCCTAGCAAACATCCAAACATATCCCCCCAATTAAAACGCACGTTTTCAAAGAGATGCAACTGGGCTGGTTGTGTGGCTAGGCTTACAATGGCCTGTTGATCATTAGTTTACTGTATGCCTATACCTATGAACCTAAGAAAGTGACTTACTGGTGTCACGTATGAAATATATACCTCTGCAGCACTGGACTGCTGTACAGCAAAATGGTGTTTACTAACCACTGTAAAATATTATTTAGCACATAAAGACATCTTTTGCAATCTTTCTTTTTATTTATTTTAATATATTTGTGTATGTATATACACACACACACACACACACACACACACATATATATATATATATATATATATATATATATATATAGAGAGAGAGAGAGAGAGATAAATACATACATATATGTATATATATATATATATATATATATATATATATATATATATATATATATATGTTTATTCATTTTTAACCATTACACCTCTCAGATTCATTATTAGAAAACAAATTGCTAAGCTGTATAAAATACTTTACATGTCTGAGTTGCATAGCAATTATTAGTTATTTTTCAGTCTTAGAATACTGTCCTAGGATGTGGTTTGTTTATTGTGAAAAGCTTTCTTCTGACTTACATACAGATGGAGGGGGGTTAGCAGGATGAAGCCACTTTGCATCAGTTGACCTCACCTTGAACCACGGTGGCCTTCAGTGCAGTAAATGCAGTAAATGCCCTTGAGATTTTTCTTTCTGTGTTATAACAGCTTCTTGTGGTTTCTTTATGCCTTAGGAGACAATGCAGTATGGTGCATAAATGCTAATGACATTATATGCAAATGTATTGGAGTTCAGGGTTAAGCAAAAGAAACACAGAGCAAAATATAACTCGATGTACTCATTCAGCAAGCACAGAAGTGGATTGTCTGTCATGAAGATAGTGTAATTAGTTACAAAATGCAAATTAATGCTGAAAGTCACGCAAGATCAATACTTACACAGTAATAGTTCAGTTAGAAAAAGAACACAGTAAAAGAAACAGATGTTTTTACTTCTCTGCAAGTCTAACAAGCATGTTAGTGGTGACAATGAATTGACTAAATAGGCAGACACTGATGTTTCACAAGTGTCAAGGCTGTGTTTACTCACATACGTTACACTGGCTACTGATGTAGGTAGTAACCAGCCTATGTGACTAAGCTAAAGCTCTGTGGATTGTAAGGAATGTTTATCTAATTTAATATTGTTATCGGTGTCTGTAGAGTGTTGTTATGTATACAGAAAGGAATACTGAAAGTACATTAAAAGCTGGACTGTCTGAACAAATATTATGGAAGATTAACACAAGCCATTTGTATAAAGATTTGCAAAATATCTATTGAAGTTCTTTTTCAGTGAAAACACACTCCATTTAGAGAAGATGATGCTTCAACCTTTAGGATCTACATCATAATTTACAAAACAGTAAAATGTTGCAATGCTTGGACATGTGCTTACTTTATTTCATTTGTTTAAATAAAACCTTTACGACAGTAAAGTAGTGCAGAATGATGCTACTTAGCCTTAATTTAACTAAGCTGAAATATTTGTAATTATGCCATCAGGCTTTTCCAGTTCTCACACCTGAAAGAGGCCATTAATTCATGTCTGTTTCCCCATAGCTGTTCCCTTTCTTCTTCAATTTATCTGAATATTACAATGAAATTAATTTTCAAGATAATCATTTCCAAGATTATTTATTGCAGAATTTATACTTAAATGTGTAGCCAGTGATTTATATATATTATACAAGGTCTACCTCAGATAGTCGAACAGCCATAATGTCAACACACATATGGCCGTGACAAAAACATCGTTTCTTCACATCGAACCCGAAATAAGAAA